>NC_142942.1:51265291-51330291 GCF_046866305.1 Octopus bimaculoides
TTTATTTCTTTAATTTCATCTTTCCTATTTTTTATTGCTACCAATTCTTTTTATCATCATCTCTTACATATCCCAAAGTAATTGTCGACCTAAGTAAAAAGAAATAATCTAACAGGAAATTTAAACCTGCCTACTGATTCAGTGTATCCTGATTATAATGGAAATAAGTACAATATATACAGATATATATGTTGTAAAGTGGGTTTCTCTCACTGGTGTGATGTGTGACTGCCGTTATACTGTAGTTGCTGTTTTACACTAGTAGCCACAATAGTTACTAGTTAGCGGACACTAACTTCTTCTCAAAGAATAAGTGGAGGCACTCAAAGGATAAGTGGAGGTACTCAGGGGATAGATAGATGGAGACACTCAAAGGATAAGTGGAGGTACTCAAAGGATAGATGCAGGTACTCAAGGGATTGATGGAGGCTCTAAAAGTATAAGTGGAGGTATTCAAGAGATCGATGGAAGCCCTCAAAGGGTAAGTGGAGGTGCTCAAGGGATTGATGGAGGCACTCAAGGGATGAGTGGCGGTATAAAACCAGATGATAGATCAAGTCTATTTTGAAGGTGCATGGCCAAGTGGTTAGAGTATTTGGTTCACCATCAAACTGCTGTGAGTTCATTTCCAGGGCCAGTTGGCACATTGCATTGTCAAGTCAAGGCACTTCATTTCATGTCGCTCCATCTACTCAGCTGAAACTGAGCACCAGCTGAGTGCTGGTGCTGCTAAATGTGACACAGAGTCACAAACTAGAAAAGTTGAGAGAATATCTATGTCGACTCATGACTACAAAGGCACCTAGAGCAATTAGCAAAAGCATCGTACATGCTACTAAGCCATATCAATTATCAATTCACGAGTGACAGCTGACTCATTATTTTAGATTAGATCTACAAACCAAAGTACATGAATCTCAAGTGTAACAGACCATGGTGTTTTTATTATAACTGATGTCTCGAGTTAAACACAGGCGGTGGATTGAGAGGGTGCAAAAGCAAGAAGCAAGTATAAAGCTGAACTCCACAACTCTAGCACAACTAGAAAACGTGGGTCTAAGTCCTCTCTAAGATTTAGTGATATTTTTTTTCTTTTCAATTTATATTCTGTCCATCTAATAAAGAAATTTTTAAAAATTCATCTTAGGAGGCATAAAAAAATAAAATATAAACAAGGGATAAAGAAAATAAATCCTAAAGAATTAAAGCTACAAATATGTCTTATTAATAAGGGTATACATGTGGAATGTATACTGAGGTTGCAGTTGCCAGGTTAATGTCTACAATGCCAATAATTCATACCATGCCATACAGTACACATCCTTTTAACTACCAAGACTAGTTTAATAATAAATGTAGAGTAAATTGGATTTAGGCTAAAAATGATGAGAATAGGCAAAACTGTTTTTAAGATCTAAAGCTAAAAAGTGTTAATGCTAAGCTACCAATCAATATTTGAAACTATTATAATGACTGTATGGAATAAGATTTAAGCTATGGTGCTGCACTCTCCAACACTCGATAATGGTGTGGTTTGAGTAAAACACTGCCCAACAAATATTTGGCACCAGAGCAGTTAAGAATAGAAAGAATAAACATCACCGCCTCAAAACATTGGCTTAAACTTCACAGGTGCCCCTACCCAGCCATACACTTATATAGCAGTAAAACAGTTGAGTGCATGAAGTATAGCGGGATATAAAGTGATTCAGTGAAGATATATTAGGGTGATAATTTACAATGGTTTTTTTTTTTCCCATTACCAATAGCTGTGTTATGAAGAACTAATCCAAAATCATGCTACAATTTGGGCATGTGTCTTCTTATATAACTTTGCATTAATCCAAGCCTTGTGAATGGAATTTTGAAAGTGGAAATTGTGCAGAAGCCCATTGGATGGACTAAATCTACTCTAGACTTAATATGTCATCCAAATGAAAACCATCTATTTAAGCTCTGGGTAGTTTTGGAGGAGCCCACACTGTTGAAAACATTTCAACCAGGTCCCTAGTTTGCAGATAACCCAGGATCAGTAGGTCCTTTTCTCCCTTTCCCCACCAATCTATAAGCCCCTTACCCTTAAAAAAGTTTATGGGCACTACTCTTCCCTCTTCTGAGTCATTAAAGAAAGTTGAGAACAGATTTATTTAAGATATACAACACAAGTAGTCTTAATGACACTTCATTTCTCGTAAAACCTATCAGATTTTCTCATTTGGAAATTCAGGTATTCCTTGTTAATTCTTACAACTGTGATTTTATTACTGACTTTCTCTCTCTCTCTTTCTGTCACACACTGTTAGCTATAGCTATTTGTAGTTATTTCTATTATCTACTAGTCTAATCTGTTCAATGAAGTACCAGCTAGTTTTATTGGTTTATATAACGTCAGCTACATTAATCTCTATTTCTCCATCTATAATCTAACTTACACCAAAAAATGAGATAATTAAAAGTCATGCTATAACTTTTAAGTATACAGCATATAATTGGTGTTTGTTATTACTTCTCGACACAAATATGTCATCTCTTTTCACTCCATTAAAACTTTAGTTCATTGATTACCTCAGAAGACACAACTGAAATAAATAGAACTAATTATTAAGTATCTGTATGTATTTATTGCTTTACTAATTGTAACCAGCAGTATTTATTAACAGGAGATTAGTTCTCTTGACTTCAAGAGGAATACTAAATGAGATTTTTGCATCTTTCATGTCTTAACAGGTTATAAACTTACACATATTCTATAATGCTTTCAATCCTTTAAAAGTATATAAATGGAATAATCTACTCATGTAATGAGCAGTATCTCCATCTTGCTCTCTGTTTGTCCATCCCTCTGACATGTGCAGCAAAGGCAAAATAACTGCCATGTTATTTTGGCTATTTTTGTATTTCATAGATATCTGATAGGATGCTTATTTCACTAAATTATGATAATTCCACTTTATCAATATTTTGTACAGACATAAACAAGTTGTTTAGTCAACCAGTGACAAAGAAATGTACATAGTTTAACTGCCCGCGTATAAATTTTGTGTGTGTAAATGCATATGCATATGTACATACAAATATATTAATCAAAGTGTACAGCATTATATATATTTATTATGGTCAAATCTTATCAATTGGTTTCGCACTAGGGGCTCAACAAAATGATAGTTAACAGCCTGTTTATGTAACCCTGCATCAGAAGAAATAATAACATCTACTTGTTTATACAGGCAGTCTGCACACCGAGACTACAAGGTAGAAAGAAGGCCGAAGATGTGATATATCTTGTATATCTCACCTCATAAAAATACTAAGTGGAAACAATGTTCAATGCCTTCCACAAAGTAAGGATGGACAGGGAGAAGTTTAGGTGAAACTTTCAATACCTAGTTTTAAAAGATACTTGGCTCTTTGGTTTCTAGATTCAACATATTTTCCAAAGTGCCCTCAAATTTTAGTTACTGTGAATTCCTTTCCCAGGAATCTTTCCAAATCATTCTGAATATATTAATTTTCTTTATACATGCACATAATTAAATGTCATTCATATTGTTACTTAAACATGTGTAAAGTGCAGATGTGCATCGGTGTGCAACAGAAAGTGCTAGATAGTGTAGAATATATATATATATATATATATATATATATATAAAGGGAAACTGAATTTAAAAAATGTTAATAAATCAAATATACATGCTGATGTGTGTAGAATATGTGAAAGATAAACATCCAGAGGTGGGTAATTTTTACAAAAGCAAATTAAACAAGTGACAGACACAGTAAAGATATGTAAAGATTATCACACAGTCAAGATATTGTTGGAAAAGAGAAGAGTTTTGGTAGATAACAATATAGACAAGACAAGTAATAGTTAGGACAACTCTATGCAGAATAGCTAAAGATAGGGTATAGGGTACAAACAATCCTGATGGGTATGAATAAGATAGGTAGGGGATACAGTACGGGACAGGGTACAAGGATAAAGCAAATGAGTGTAAACAGGGCGTATATTATCCAAGCGGATATATTGAGCTTGGGTGGGGGGAAGAGACAAAAAAGAGAGAGAGAGAGAGAGAGGAGAGAGAGAGATTACAAAACAGATTAAATGCAGTCAAAGCAAATTGAGAAATAATTATTTTAAGAATAACATTAAATTTTAGATTAAAAGTTATTTAGTTAAAAATTCAAATTTAAGGTAGAAAAGAAAAACAAGACAAACAAAAAAACACAAGAGAGGTGTACTTCAAGTATTTCAGCTAATGTCTAGAGAACAGTATAAAATCCTTGTTACAAATCAAACATGCTTCAATTTACATGTCAAACATATAAATCATGGTCATTTAATGCTGAAACAGAACTCATTACTGAAAAAAGGTTACCACAGTTATTATTACAAATTCTATCAAAGAATTCCAATATGGGTATTCAAACCCATTAGACCTCCTCTAACTTCAATACACTTAAGACCACCTCTAAGTTCACCACACAAAACTTCCTATTTCAAAGCATACATATTTAAAGTAAACCTTCTGTCAAAAGTTTGCATAAAGAACCTTTTGCTTAGTTGTTTCAAACAAAAAATTAATAAACCAGTAATGTTGATATTATAATAAACCACTCCAAATTCTCACTATTTTAGAAATTAATTGAGACACACAGGCAGGATACTTTCTAACTTATATAACAACTGTTAAAAAGCTAGTTCTTCTACTGTTGCTATTTTATACTTTAACTCCATATATTGAGTACCATCTCCTTACATTTGTATAATCAAGGACATATATAGGTATACAGAAATCCCTCGCCATATCGCATTTTAATATCTAAGCTTACGTCGAATCCTCTGAGGTGTTGTTTTGCATTTATAATAAAATATATACAAATTATAAAAATAATTAAAGAAAAAACATACAGTACTGTTTCTACTTCACGGATTTTCACCTATCATGGGGGTTTTTGGAACGTGACACCTGCGATAGTTGAGGGATTACTGTATACATATTATGTATATATATATATATATATATATATATATATATATATATATATATATATATATATATATATAGAATACTTTGGGTTTATAGTAAAAGAGTTTTTGAACTATATAACTCAAAACAGGTTATATTTTATACTTCACTTAGTTTTGTGTTTCCTGAAATTAAATGTGAAGCTTTGGTAGAGGACAAATGGCACCATCATCATTTGAGGGTTGCCATTCTTTATTTGTTCTTCATAATCATCTCCAGAGCTGACAATCCTGCATAGATGCACCTGAATATCTGGACTGATGACACCAGGTCATCTTCTGCTCTAAAGCCATGTCCAGGATATTGTACTTTTATGTTGCCTCACTCTTCGTGAGATGAATGATAAAGTCTACACTATAGGGTCGGTATACAAAGAAACTGTGTCTAAAATGTGCTAAGAGCAATGTCGAAAAAAAAAAAAAAACTATACCAGAGCTACTTGATATGTGTCCTCTTATAAACAAGGGCTGTAACACAGAAACTAAAATCCAGTAAGGGAGCTTCTACATTGTAGCTTGACTTGCTAGAAATAGCAGTCAAATTTTCCTCATTAGACACTACTATCTTTAGAAATAGACTTATTTATCAATGTAATCCCAGATTACAAGATGGGATGGTCATAGCTGGAATGCCTTTGATCATAGGTGTAACCATTCAGGTTTGAAATGTAAAAGACTAATGAGACAAAAATATTAAAATGGACTTACTTATAGAAAACTTAATTTGACAGATGTTCGTTATTTCTGATTCCAGAATCAATTTTTTATAATTTTCTTCTCTTTAATCTTAATAATTTTTTTTATTTAAAAGGATAAAAATCAATTTCACACACACACAAAAAAACCCATTATGTAAAAAATAAAAATAAAATAAATAGAATATTAAAAAAAATATATTAAGCACGTGTGTAATTACATATCAGTAATTGTGAGATGGGGGATTATGACAAGTTTAGTCAAGATATAATTAATCTAGTATGTTAATTACAACTTGTAAAATAGGTGTTAAAAGATTGATCAATTGTTTCTAAGAAAAGACAGCATAAGAAAATTTTGCAAATTATCTGTAATAATAATAATAATAATAATAATAATAATGAAAGGTGTGTCCGATAAAGATATTCATGCTTGAATGTGTGTCATAACAACAGAAGCATAGTGATTGGTGCTCTTTTTCTTTTTGAGTGTTGAGTTTATTTGTTGCTATATAGCAAGAATATTTTCTGCAAGTTAAATAATGGTAAAGCTGTGCTGTAGCAACAAGCATCACTAGGGAAATAAAACATCAGTGGGCAGATCAGTAGTTCTACATGGATTGAATATCTAAGTGAGAGTCAGTTTTGGTAAAGTTAGTACTGATAGTTTATGATAATTTCAACCTGTGCAGAAATACTGGTAGACACAGAGAAAAGATAAAAAGACAACTTGCTAATTAATCATACTAAATTAATGGCTTGGACAATCAAGGATAGTCACCAGGGTTTGAGGAGACCAATAATGGTCTCTGTTAGCATGAACCAATTCAGAAAAAATATTATACAAATCAGGCCATGTTGGTGTATGATAAGAAAGAGAAAGGGTCAGGTAATATCTCTTTTTCCTTACATTTTCTTTTTCTTTCAGGAAGAATACTGCCACAGATGTTAGAGTTTTTCATTTTTTTATTTCACCCTCACCATACACCAACATAAATTTTTCCAGAAGAGGATGTATTTCTCAATATATTCAATAATATAGATAAAACAGTCAGTATTTCAACACATTGACAGGGTAGATTTATACAGTAATCGATGGGGATAGATTTGCTCAGTTGATTTCAACAGAGAGATTTACTAAGGATGTTTCAACAGGATGGGAAGATTGCTTTCCAAGAAATCAGCTACATACTAAATGGTGTGAACAGATTTCATTATAAAAAATAAATAAAAAAAAGAAATGCCAGCAATGTGATTTGATAGCATGCAATATTCTAGAGATGACAGGGAGTTGGAAATGTAATAAAGAAATATCTAGAGAAATGAAGAAAAGTTCTTAAGTCACTTTTGAGAATGTTTATTTTATTTTATTTTATTTATTTATCTATTACCATCCCTAGCAATTTGGCAAACGTTAGGATTGGTCAAGTCAATTACTTTGTTAAGTTCTTTGGAAAACTGCTCGTATTTTGAAGGGAAATTACTAAGCTCATAGGTAACTCATCAAGAAATGCTTGTAAAATGGTCCCAACAAAAAAGAAAAAAACCCTATAGCTTAAAGCATTTCAATCTTAAACAGTTATTTGTTAGAAATATTCATTAAAACATCTTTGGCAAACCTTAAAACAGACTAGTGTGATATATGTGAATTATTATTTATCACAGAATCCATTTCAAATAGTAAATTCTTTACTTGTCTAAGAGAAATAATCTACAAAACATTAAGAATTACAGAAAAAAAGTCTAAAATATAATTTTTTAAAGTTATAACGACAGGTATAGCTTATTCTTAGATTTATTGCTTCATACACCTGGCACATCACTGCATATACACCAACAAAAATCTGCACAACATGGAATCTGCCAATCACACACCATTCTTACTTAGACATCAGCATAGAAAAAAAAATTCTGGGTAAAAGTCACACTTCTAATTCCTTCCAGGTCACCTTACCAATTTAACAGCAGGTATTTCAATAAGCATTCAGGACACCCATCTAAACCATTATTAAATTAACCCTTTTGATACCAATCCACCTGAAAATGTCTTTGGTTCTATGATACAAACCTGTTTTAAAATGATCTACATTAAAACTTCCCGTCAAAATTTCATGCTAATTTATGATCCAAACTGGCTTAATAAAATCAATGCTTGACGCATTTCAACAGAAATATGGTAACAAAAGGGTTAAAGCTATTTTTTTTTACAGCCTGAACATTCACAACTGTCTTGCTTCCCTATTACCCTACTCTCAAATTAACTCCCACTCTCTCTATAAGGATCTTTATGTTACCAAGATAAAGGAATGGTCAACATCTATTGATCTATTTATCTTATATATTCTACATTTATCCAGTGATGGAAGCATTCTATAATGACTCTTCCTTTCTACATCACTTTGAAACACACTTTCTCTTCCTAACTGACCAACAATATAAGTTCTGTGTAATCAGGTCTGTTGAAGACTGTCTTTTTCACATCGTACATCTCAGTGGGGATTACTGTTATTGCTGCTGTTAACCTACTTCATCTCTGATTGAGCAGACCAGTGACATGTAGTTAGTCATTTTAAAACCTAGGCACAGTACACAGAGCTACTGTTCCTGATATACCTGTCAATCTAACAACCATACAATTCCATACTGTTTACTTTAACATCTCAAAAGATCTGGTGTGTTTGTCAGGGAATTCAGTATTTATTTCATCGTCCATTCAAATTTTATACACCAAAGTTCTGATAGTGGCCACAACAGAGGTATACCATATTTTCTGGCCAAAAAGTTGAACTTTTCAGACCAAAATTTACAACTAAAAAAAGGTAGGTCAATTTATATACCAAGACAAACATTGGAAGGCCAAAACTTCCATATGAAACACAGACAGATTTTGGAAAGATAGCGACAAAAATCAAACGCATGCTCCACTGCATGTCCCTTCCATTTAATCCTTTTTTTATCTAATGATTTTTACTCTCATTACAGGAGTAATTTTAATTGATTATGAATTTGAGGGGGATTTGCCTGAGTTTAACCACATGTTGTAAACTGTGTTTCCTCTCTCCTCCCTTTCACTCCTACTTCTCTTACTCAACTCTCCTCCTGAAATATTCCCCTGCTGTACATAAGCTCATTCTCTCCATCAAATCGACATTTCCTGTACAAATTCATGGTGTGTGACATGTTAGATGTTGAAGAGATCGCAGAACAACATGAAATGAAGTGTTTTGCTTAAGAACACAATGCACTACCTAATAATGGAATTGAAACCACAATCTAGTAATGTGTGTGTATGTGTGCTGAGCATTTTACTTTCACCAATTTACAACGAACACATATGTATTGATAATTCTCTATTTCTATATTTGAGAATTATCATTGTTTTGAAAATGAAGGGAGATAAAGATTTCCATGAAAAATTATCTACATTTAATTTAATTGCAACAATAAAACATTCTAACATATTTCTAATTTGTTTTGTGAATAAAGTTCTACAAATGTTATTTTCTATTTTTTTTTTTTTTACTTAATTTAATTCACTGTAGTATCATTACACATTTATCATCTAAAACTGATGTGATTCATGAAAGAAAAAACATAAAACAATATATATATATATATATATTTAGCTGATTTTTTTTTGTGTGTGTGTGAGAGAGAGAGAGTAATCTAACAATCAAATCCCATGATGTATGATTTTTTTTTTCCTGAACATCCAATTTACATAAGTTTCATCACACTCATATATTTGATGTTGTCAATGTTTAGCACACTGTATCATCACTGAGTAATGTTTTTTTTTTTTTTACCAGTTATAGGTTTTGACTATCATAGTGCACAGGGGTTGGCACATTGGAGTGGCTTCTCATTGCCTTCTCCACGATGAAGAAAAGACAAGCAGGCTATTTGTGATATTCTTGTTATTCATAAGGGATTATATTTTATATATTTATAACTGTAATTATTTAAAGCCCCAAACTAGATAAATACATTAGCAGTTTAAAATTTAAACAGAAGTCTGGCAGGAACAATATTCTCTTTCCATAATTTCTTTAAAAAAGAAAAAAATTGATTTCATATTTTTATATTAAATGTGTTTCACGACGAAAACTTAGGAAATGAATTTCATTTAGATAATTATTTCTTTTTACTTTTTATCTTTTAATTTCAAAATGCAATATTTTACAGCCATTTGGTTCTGTGTGTTCTCAAAAAATGTTTCTGGATCAGATTTATGATTAGCTGCATTTGGATTTTCTTTGATGTAACTAAATACGAGGGAGATGGTAGATTGAGCAGGAGTGAAGCTAGAGGGGGGGGGGTGAGGGATTGGTCCACTCCAGGCAATGCTTTTATGGTGGAGAGTGGCACTTTTGGGTCTGCTGTATAAGTCCGTATAGGCTGTTTGCAGAGAGAGGGATGCCTACCAAACACAAGGGCTACTCTTGGTGGCACATCCCCTAACAAGGCCACTGGAATTAGTTTGGTACTATTCTTACTATTTGGCATCCAATTAGTAGATCTGCTAGAACATTGGCTAAATATCTTGCAGTATTGATCTCTTTACATTCTGAGTTCAAATCTTGCTGAGGTCAACTTTGCTTTTCATCCTTTCAGGGTTGATAAATAAAGTACCAGTCAAGTACAAAGGTTGATTCTCTATCTCTCTCTCTCTCCCTCAGTGTTGGCTCTAAAGTGCTAAGTGCTGCAAGCAAGTCATTATTAATGACCACTCCCAGAATTCCCAATGTCCTATCCCTTCCTTCAAGAATTGGAGAAGAGTTGTTCAACTAAAAGCTAGCAATTTCTCAACTAGTTCACTTAAAAAAACCACTCAAAGGAAAATGGCAACTGAACTTATCAAACTCTGTTTCTGACACAGACACATTGTAATGCTGTTCTCTTATACCAGACTTTCAAAAACAAATTATTAAACCATATTTCAAAGCAAATGAAAAAAAAGACAAGCAAAAATTAAATTAATAATTAAAAATAAAATAAGCGTTAATGTATTTCCTGAGGAGAGACAGAGCGTGCACACCCACACACACGTGCATGCACGCACACACACATTGTGAAGGTATTGTTATGGTCATTTTTATTTCATTTATTATGATTCATGTCAAGCACAAAAATATTGCTTTCATCAAAGTTCTCAAGAGTGAGAGACCCCCTAGATGTGTGTGTGAGAGAGAGAGAGAGAGAAAGAAAGAGAGAGAGAGAGAGAGAGAGACAAGTTCAAGGATGTGATTGTTTAAGAATGTTTCTATAATCTTTGAGGTGTTGAATGCGAGAGTGATTGGTAGTTGGCAGAGACAGACAGATGTCCACCTGGAACAACACTGAAACAAATTTCATCAGTGTAGAGAGGGAAGGTTTGAAGAACTTGGTGAGGACAGAAACCATCTTGCAGGTATTATATTTAATGGTAGTGTGAGCAATTCTTTCAGGACCAGTTGTCTTGTTGGGTTGATGTTGACAAGTCAAATATGTTTATAATACCATGTAGAAGACTACAGTTTTTGTTTCTAAATAAAGCTTGATCTCATGAACCAGCTTTAATTTATCCAACACATTTTGTATATTTATGTATATTAGTTAATATATATACATATGTTAAAGAATTACCCCTGAACTTTAACTACATTTATTACATAACTTAGATCATGACCAACTGAAGTGAAGAATGTATGTGCTTCTCAACAACAACTACAATAGGAGCCAAGAAGGGAACTTCTAAAGGGTTACTCACACTGCTAGAAATAGAAGCTAAATCTTTCTTAAATTACCTTCACCCCTATCTTGAAATCAGAGGGTCACATTGAATAATGTAATCCTGGATACATAATACCACAAAAAGGACAGGGTGGTCATGGTGGGACTGCCTTTGATCAGAAGTCTGCTCAATCAAGATTGATCTGAGGTTAAATAGCAACGATAATTCAACCTACGTTGAATCAAGATGTCAGTTTCCTTCTCAACAGAGATACACACACACACACACACACACACACACACACCCACACATACACACTCTCTGCCAAGAACTTTTAATCATTATTCTCTTATTGTTCATGTCTTTATACATTTAATAAATATTCCTGATTAATTTTTTTCCTATAATGTTGATAGTTCTTGGCTCAATAAAGATTAGTTAAAATATTTTTATATATTTACCATATTGTTGTTAGCATTCCTGAAGAGTATTCTAGAGAAAGTCCTTATTGATGTTACCGAGATGAATGGCTTGACTAGGATAGAGAGATAATGGGGAAGGCAGTGCAGAAGAAGTTGAGTAAGTAAGCAAAATGACAGCACAACCTTCGCAACCATTACAGGGCAGAATTATGAAGTGAAAAGTAAAAGAGAAAGCAACACTTCACCTTGCAGTGGAGTAAAGGCACATGCCAGACATATATTGATGAATCCATACTCTGGAAAATACACAGCATAGAAAAGCTATCAAGAAAAACTACACTCACACTCACACACACACAAACATACATACATACATACACTCAGTCAACCACACACACATGCATACACACCCAAGCAGACGTGCATGTGGATATACAGACAGATACGCAGAAAAGTCGCTGGTATTTGTTCAACTAGTTGGTGCCATGAAATTAAAAGGAAGCAAAATTAATTGATCTCCAGAACCAAACATAGCTGAAATGCAGAACAGAGAGAGAATTGGCAGAACTGAGAAGCTTCTGGAAGCACCAAGTCATTTCTCACTGCAAGACGTTTTGTCTCTTATCACTGGTCTCTTAAATTATTAGTATTGTGCAAAATATACTTTCTTTACAGAGGCAGCAGCAAATGCCAAACAATCAAGCTTCTAGACATCCAGCCAAGTCACCAAGATGTTTTCACCATCTTAAAACGTCATTGTCAATACTCGTTTTGTTTACCTCAATGCTCTCTCTCTCTTTCTCTCTCACCATCATCATCATCATCATCACCACCACTTTCTCCATCTCCCTCAAGGTCACACATTGTTGATACTTTAAACTTTTTCCAGTCTGGAACTACCTTTTGTATTTGACATGCCAGCTATGACAGACAGCTGAACAATCAAACTGACCCAGAGCCAGGATTGACAAAAACAGCTGCTATTCTGCTTGTCGCTCTCATTGAAGATATTTTATAACAAAGGACAGCAACACAGTAGCAGCAGTAATTATATAAGCTGCTGGTAGATATGGACTTGAAAGAGCTATATATAAAACTTGTGAGTTATTTAAAATAATAAAAATACAATTAATTATATATATATATACATAGAATAATTATTACTGGAGGACAAAACATTTTCTTTTTCAAGAAAACAGAACTGGTGATAGAAGTAGGGTAGACAAGAATAAAATGAGAGGAAACAAGGAATAAAATCATGGGAGAAACAAATAAATAATGCAGCTAAATATAACATGGAGTAGCAAAGAGGAATTGAGTAATAGACATATTCCTCGGGAGCCAAGTCTATGATTGGGTCATGAGTCTTGCATTTAGGCACTTCTTTTGTTTTGCTAATGTTCTTGGAAACTGTATAAACATCACAAAATATTGTTTCCCCTCCTTTCTAAAATCCAGAGCCCAGTCCTGGTTGTTTTGTGGCTTGTCCCCCTCAATGACCCTGAGAGCTATTCCAGCAGAGTGCAAGCTTCTGATAGGGCCTCCTAAGCAGGGCAGATCAGGTCAGACTAATATGGACCACCTATTCCCAGAAATAAAAATGGGTTTGTGAAAGGCCAGCAACCCCAACCTAGACAAATAAAAAAAATTTTAAAAACCCAGAAAAGGCCAAGCTACAAAAGCATCAAAGACAATTCAAAACCAATGAGATCTGGGAGAGAAGGGAACTTCTCTCAAGGAAGCTGCAAGTCCAACAGCCCAGGGTTGAGAAGAGGAGAGAAAAGTTGTCAATGGCTTATGCTGCATAGGGAGCAAAAGGCTAAAGGTTAAGGCCCTTTATATCTATATAGCGATGCATTGAACATTTATAAATTCCATTCAAGAAATACTGTTATTATTACTATATCCTACATTATATTGGTACAGCTCAGTGCAACCCGAAAAAACTGGTTCACCAGTCAGCATCATTGGACTGTGGCCTGCATAACAGAATAGGAGCTTTATTTGCATATTCAAAACATTCCTCATAAACAAATTTAGAAGATATATATATATATATATATATATATCAACAAGTTTCCCTGCTCACACAAGAAATCAGTTTTCCAAAGACTGAGCAAAGGAAAGCAGAGATTACCATCATTGTTATTTTATCAAGTTTTTCTAGACTGGTATGGGTTGGTTAAAGATTACTTGTGGCTTGATAGCTTTCCCGATACCAATCCTTGTTTGATAAGTAATATATTTTATTCCACTTGTGTTCAAATGTTAAACTGTCAAGCTTACAAGATAATATGGGGGACATGAACAAACATCACAGCTACCCAAACAGAGTCAATTTGAAGACAAAGTATAGACACACACATACACACACACACAAAGATGGAAACATTACCATATATGATTACCTCCAACTAGATTAAGTAAGCAAAAATATTTAATTAATTAATTAATATGAAAGTTCTATGCATTATTTTTCCTTACAATGTCTTAATTTCAAATTCAAATTTCTAATCCTGCCAAATATTATGAAGAAATAATGATCTCCCTTGTATTACCTACAACCACTGGTGGGAAACCCACACACACATGTTTTCAAATAGCTTCTGACCACCAAACTTCTTCACAATGCATTGGTCAGCTCAGAGTTATAAAGTAGAAAACACTTGCTCAAGATCCCACGCTGTGGACTCAAACTTCTTAACCATATAACCACCTCTGCACCTTTTTAAAGACATTACCATGAAACGCTTGCTATTTAAAGTAATTACTATTCTGTACAGATTAACATTTAATAATTTCCTACACAGATATATGAAAACTCAAGAATTTAAAAGAGAGATAAGTGAGTGAGAGGCAGTGTGAAGTTGTGATGTTCATGTCCATTCCAAAAAAATATTGAATTGATGAAGCAAAGCAGCTCCAAGCAGGGATCAAAACTAAGCCATAAATTCCAGTGCACCACACTGAGACATAACTGCACTGATGCACAGTTATGATTCCAGTGCACTGCACCAAGCTTTTAAACTGCACTGTAGTAGAAAAAGGAAACAGCAGCTGATGCAAATGTTACTCCCTGATTTCAAATATCATATTTTACTTTATATCTTGAATCATAATTCAAGTGACTTTAGTCCTCTACTTGGGACAATAAGGTGATCAGCATTCCGGCAGCACATGGTAAAGAAAACGGAAGTGGATTATGTAGTGGTGAATATGGTGGTGGGTGAGTAGGTGAATGTGTTGGCTAATTTACATGCAGTTACTTTGATAGTAATATGCATTTCAGGTAAGAAGGAAAAAAAATATATACTAAATGGTTCTAAAGAACAGCTAGGAATGTCTTGTACATCATCATCATTATCAGTTAACCTCCATTTTCCATGCTGGCATGTGTTGGATGGTCTGGCTAGAGCTGGCAAGCTAGAGAGCTGCACGAGGCTCCAGTCATGTGTTTTGACTTGGTTTCGACAGCTGGAAGCCTTTCCTAATGCCAACCACTTTACAGAGCATACTGGGTGCTTTTACCATGGCTCAAGAATGTTCCTTTCGTATTTATTATGGTTTAACTTTGTGATATTTAATGTGGAGTGTGAGTGGTCTTGCCCACATTGATAGAGATGATTTGGAGATCTCCGTACATGGAAACAGTGTGGGTGCTTTTTATGTGGCACCAGCACTGACAGGGTCAGATAAAAAACCCCTTCAGCTAGGAGAGCATTAACCAAGGTGCTTTAGTTCCACTAAGATGACATTAAGAGAATGAATGTATGAATGAATTAATGTGTGTGTGTGTGTGTGTGTGTGTGTGTGTGTGTGTATATATATATCCTGTGTGGTAAAGTTCCAACAAGTAGAATAACACTTGATCAGCAAAGAGTGTAAAGATACTGTTATAATGAAAACCATGAGTCTTGCGAAATATATACTCAGGGTTTTGGGGTTGAAATTTTATTTTGCCATTTATCAAAGTGATAAAAACAACACCATTTGTCAGTTGCTTTAAAAGTATGTACTTCACAAGACATGTGGGTTTTCATTACAATATATGTATATAAAAATGCATGGAAAAGAAGAATGTTGTTGTTTGAAGCATTGTGAAATAAGAAAATAGAGTTTGATGGAAAGCTTCTTACAACGTGAAAGAATGTATATCTTAATCATTTATATTTCGGATAAGATTCTCATAAACAGAGTAAAATAGTTAAAGAAATACCAGTAGCTATCATTCATTGAATGATATACCTACACACATACAAACATACACTGCTCCTCAATGAGATACCAATGTAACAAATATATTATTCCCAGAAAATGAGGGGACCAGACTGATTTTTGACAGAAGAAAGGAATTAAGAAGTGTTCTAAGCTCCACTGAAGTAGTGATTTTACAACCTAGAATGGATTTGAATCTGGTATTTATGAGTCAGTAGTTGAATGACCGATCCATGTAGCCATGTTACCTCTACAAACTAAATAGTGCAAATGGACAAGGAAGCTTGAATCTACAGGTTGCTCAACATGTTGGAAATAATTGTCAAATTTCCTTCAAATCGCATTCTACATTTCAGTCAAGTTGGGAATGCTTTCAGTCGTAGTCTGTTCAATCGAGTCTAACCTGGGTTAAACGACAACCTTTAAATGAAGATGGTTCTGAGATGAGGCAGTAGAAACTCTCAGAAACAAACACAAATGTATTGGTATTGTGGAGATGTAATGCAATCAAACATAAAACACGACGCCAACTATCAAGAATCTCTCTCTTTCTCTCTCTCTCTGAAACAAAAAGGTAGATAACTCATTGTAATGAAGCCAACATGAGGAACCCGAAAAGTGTTACTCGATTTGCTAAAAATAGCAGCTAAATCTCCCTTAACTTGCACTCCACCATTTTTTTAAAAATGGGTAGAAACACTGGACAGTGTAGTCTTCTATATCAATGGACGGGATGGTCACAACTGGAATATCTTTGATCATCGATCTTCATACACAAGGTTGACCTGGGGGGTTGGGGTGGATTAAAGAACGACAGCTGTCATGGTAGAAAAGAATGTAAAGACACCTGGCTCAACTAAATGCGGAATATTCAGGGGAGAGAACTGTGCAGTTACAGTAAAGCTAGATCTTGTTTGTAGTGGTAGAACATTCTAGATAACTGACAGAGGACTACTAACTATGAACAGAGAAAAAACTGACACTGAATATAACACAACCCCTACTTCTTGGACCCCCAAATCAATAATTTATTTTATCCCCTTATACTTTTTTTTTTTTTTACTCTGCTACCTACCCATGTTGAAACTGATGTTTGCTATTAAATCTCTCTACACACATAAATACAGTAAAGTTCTTAATTAAGCAGAATGTTTAAAGTACTGAAGACCTATTCTGTGACTGCTTAGGGATAAAGCAGCTTCAGAAGAAAGCAGTTTTAGAGAAAGGAAAACTAGTATGTGGTTTTTAAAGAGTGCTGATGGAAGTATAGCATGTTAAAGAAGAGAGGGTGGTGCTGTATGAAGTTTGTGTAGAATTGGGAATGAATCTGACAAATCTAGGGAAGCAGAAACTATAATAAACGATCTTATGCTTAGGCTTGAAGCCTGAGATGAATAATGGTAGGAAAATGAGAATTTGTGACATCCAGGTAGTTTACTAGGAGGTGTTAACAATCAAAGTGAAACAGACACAGTTGGAAATCAAATCAACTTCAACACTGAATAAATTTGCTGGGAGCTTGTAATTGCATCACAGCATCTAATACAGTTATTTTAATTATAACAGAAGAGATGAAGAGTGAAAATAGAACGTTTAAAAAACAAAAAAAGTGTCACAAGCCAAAAGTTGTTGATGAGAGAAGATTTACTAAGCAAGTAATTTCTTTTCTCTAAAAGCAATTCAGATTGCAGGAGGATAAAGAAAGTGAGTCTACAAACTTCAAATACTGGAGAACTTTGGAAATTTAATCTGAATTTCCAATTGAAACAAAACCAGTTATAGAGAACTATTCCGACTGCTGTTTCTCACTTCACATTTCTTTTTAAAGGATTATCAATAATTCAGAGGGATAAGCTCTGTACAATAACCTTTAAATACCTTGGTAAGTTTATAAGGAAATGGCAAAAAGAAGAAGAATCAAAGAGAAAGTAAACTCTAGCATTGGGATCGACTTTCAGAGAAAAAGCTGTGTTTAAATAAAACAATCACAATGTTTTTTTTTGTTTTGTTTTTTTTTTTAATATGCCAATTTGAATTTTTATGATGAGCAGAATTAATCTATGATGAACAGAAATTAATCCATTAAATACCACATGATCTAAATTTATTAATAATTTACACATTCATTAACACAAAACGTCCATAGAAACTCTATGTAACACCGATTGCTAAATTGTTATATTCCAAACGTTTGTTATGCCAAATAAGGAAAAGAGATAGTGATACTTTTATGAAAAAAAAAAAATTAATTGAAACAACTACACAATTTATTCCTGCAATAAATGGCCAATATAAAAGATTAAAAGTATTGGCAATTTAACATTTGCAAGAAAACTATCCAGTAAAGGGTGAAGTAAATTTCATTTGGAAATAAGCAAAAATACAGTGTATATGTAGAAGTCTGCAATATATGCTCTTAATATGTAATATTTAAATGTGGAATGGTTAAATCAAGTGAGCTGAAAAACAAAATCCTTTATTTGTCTTTAAAATTTCAACAATAAACATCAAATATTTAAGGGAAAAATGAAAAAAAAAAAAAAACTGATTGTAAGAAAGTTGTGGGATTTTCAAGATGATATGAACAATTAGATGTAAGACTACATATACAGATTTTAAAATTTTAACTTTTCAGTTTTTCTGATCTTAGCTTAGTTTATGGCCATAGCTTTGATTAACCAAGTAACAAACTTCATGGAAACTTACCACAGAAATAATTGCATTTTAAATAATTACCATTTTATAGTAATTAATAATTACATTTTAATCTTTAACATTTCAACTGGCCACATTTGGCCAAAATATTCTACCAGTTTTATGTTCACACCTACCCCACAATGTCATTTTAAAAGTAAACAATCACATCATTGAAATCTCAAAGCTATGAGATAATCCATGATTAATAGAAAACAATTTGAGTGAATAAGCATTACATTTGACAGATTAATCTGAATGCTAAAGGGTTAAATTATCATTAAATTATTATTAGTTTTCTTCTCCTTCAACAGATTTCTCCAAATTTAATTATACACCCATCACCACTACCAAATACTAGTCACATTACTTCTGACGTGTCAAATAAATATCAAACTAAACACATGTTATATGTTGAAACTCAAGAAAACCAAAAAATATTTTATATGCTGAAATAATGTCATCCTAGAGAGATTACTATTTTCTTTTTAGAACTAAAGGTAGGCCCAGGTGTGGCTGGCTATGTGGTAAGAAGTTTACATACCAGCCACATGGTTCTAGGTTCAGTCCCACCATGTGGCACTGCTACTATTAGCCTGCGTTGTTGTGAATTTGTTAGACAGAAACTAAAAGAAGCCTATCGTGTGTGTGTGTGTGTGTGTGTGTGTGTGTGTGTGTGTATGCATATGTGTGTAAATGTGTGTGTTTATGTTTCCCTGTCATGACATCACATGTGGCAGTAAACGAGTGTCACTGTCATATAAGCAGTGTCGTTCATTACCTTTTTATCGCTGTGATAAAAAGCCTAGTCAGGTAGTAATAATATTACCTCATTGGGAAACAAGTGATGGTTTACAACAATAAGGGCATCCGGTTGTGGAAAATCTGCCTCAGTAAACTTCGTCTGATCCATGCAAGCATGGAAAAACGAACATCTCAATGAAATGATGATTAGGAACTGAAGTCCTTGTTATGTCTCATTTAACATAAACCAATTCTTCATTATATTTTTAACTCTTTAAGCCCCAACCATAATGGTATCTTGTAAGTTTTTAGATCTTAAGTGGTTGAAGGAAGAATGAAATGGATTATACAATATAACTGATGAAGCTGATCATACAATCTATAACCGTTACTCAACCTCAGAACCTGCATTTATTGATAAACAGGCTACCTTAGGCCTTCTAAATGGACTATGGTCTTATATTTTCTACTCTGGTTAGTGATTACAGCCCATACATCACACTAAACTTTGACTTTTAATCAGAAATAATGAATTCTATCACACGGATTTTGTTTTTGAAATTATATCTCCTTGTTGCTATTATTATTATTATTATTATTATTATTATTATCATTGTTGTTGTAGTAGTTATTATTAAGGCGGTGAGTTGGCACAATCGTCAGCATGCCAGGCAGAATGCTTTGTGGCATTTCATCCGTCTACACGTTCTGAGTTCAAATCCTGCCAAGGTCAACTTTACCTTTCATCCTTTTGGGGGGGTCGATAAATTAAGTACCAGTGAAACAGTGGGGTTGATCTAATCGACTAGCCTCCTCCCCCCAAATTTCAGGCCTTGTGCCTTTAGTAGAAAGGATTATTACTATTATCATCATCATTGTTATTAAAATTATTATTATTGTATTTATTATTACATTGATTATTATATCTATATTATATTTATTATAATTATTATATGTATTATTAAATTATTATTACAACTACTAGTATTATCATTATTATTTATATTATAAATTATTACTACAGCTACTACTATTATTATTATTATTATTATTATTATCATCATTATTGACATTAGGAAGGGCATCCAACCATAGAAACCATGCCAAAGCAGGACACTGGAACACGATGCAGTCCTTGGACGCATTGGATCCTGTCAAACTGTCCGACCCATGGCAGCATGAAATATGAACATTAAAGGACGATTATGATCCTCATGACAGTTCATTTAACATCTACTTTTCCATTGTTTGCATAGATCAGATGGATTTTGTTGGAGCAGATTTTCTACAGTCAGATGCTCTTCCTGTTGCCAACCCTCACCTGTTTCCAAGCAAGGCGATATATCCTGCAACCAGAGAGGTTTTCCACAGATGACTAGAAACAAACAACATCATTTGTTAGATGGTGATGCTCTTTTACTATCATAGAATGATATCATGACAATGGTAAACTCACACACACACACACACGCATGTATATTCTTTTACTTTTTTGTATTCAATTATTTTTTTCCTTCAATCTTTGAAAATAAATATTTCCTAATCTTATTTTAGAAGAGAAGAAGGAAATTCCATGTGACATGGGGTTTAAGCAGTTAACACAACCTGGAATTTATAAGTAGTACTTGTAGTATTTTAAAAGAATCTGGCAGAAGTAAAAAACAACATATTTAAAAGGAAAATAAAATCAAACAACTGAATCACAACAGCAAAAACTGTCATTCAATTTAGAGTACCATTCTAATAAGTACTCTGATTTCTTTACCTAAAGAGTACAGAACCACTTAGATGGGTGATGTCTCTGTATGCCAGAGAACCTCCCAAAACAAGACACCAATATCCAAGCATTATCTAAGCCTAATTAGATTACTCATGAAGAAAACCAAGCAATACCAATGCAAGTGATTCCCACAAGCAAGGAATCCACAAATATTTTCCACTTTATAAGAATGACAAGACTAAGATATAAACTTTAATGGTCGCTGTGACATCTACGTCTGCCATTTAACTGTATTGATACCGACTTGTCTAAGACTGATCCTGTTCTATAACAGAAACTTCATGTTTAAAGTGATCTAAATTAAAACGTCCCACCAAAATTTCCATGTTAATTTGTATTCCAAGTGTTAGTTTAATAATAGCAAAGTTATTTTTCCTAAATTCCTCATTATTTTCAAAATTAATTAAAACAAAAAGTAATGTATTTTAACAGAAATATGGTAACAAATGGGTTAATGAGTCATGTCACCTGTGTGTCTACAGCTGAAAGCCCCAGTTTAACAAGTGTTGGGATTTCTATACCCAATATTCAAAGGCACCATTTCATAAAGATTGTAAAGTTGCTATAGCAAAAGAAGTCTTCATAAAATTCTACAAGTCAAAACAATTTTGGAAAGGTAAAAATTTTTATCTGCTTTAGACAAAAAAACATGGAAACCCTTAAGAGAAAATGAGAAACGCTTACCAAGACCTTCGCCCCGCAAAGCTTTTTCAACAATAACGCCTCTGTCTTCCAATTCTTTCTGTTGCACATCTACTTCTTCTAACCGCCGTTGTATTTCCTGAGCCCTGCGCAGTCTTTGCTGTTGCTGGCGCTTCTGTTGTTTCCGAGCAGCTTGCTGGATCTTTTTCGGATCGCTCAACTGGAAAAGTAGATTTAAAAATTTTTTCTTTATAATTATTTTACACAAGTTTGTTGGAAGAAAGTTACCTTAGCCGACAAAGGCAGCAAAAAGACAAAAAAACAACAACAACAATAATCCAAACAGAATTCAACAAAGAAAGTAAGATTTTGTCCTTACTTTTGATCTTCTTGATACTGATGTATCAGTTGATAAAAAGCTTTCTCCAGAATCCGAGAACTCATCTGAAAAGTTTCCATAAAATAAAGACAAAAAATAAAAAATGAATTATCTGAGAAATGCTTAATGTCAGTTAGGTATTGACCAATTTCCAATATAAACACAATCTCAAAGACTATATTCTTAGCTGCAAGACATTGGAGAAACTTAGAGTAATATTATCAGTTAAGAGAAAATTCACTTCTTTGATGCATATGCGTGTCATGTCTATATTTTTATGCATTTGTGTGTTTGTGTGTGTAGCATGTACAAATCTATTGAAGGAGGAGGGATAGCAGTGGTGTAAGAGATACTGTCTGCATTAGCATTTGATCTGTAGATGCGTGTATGTGTGCATGAGTAAACAGTTAAAGTTGTGTGAATAGTAACGAGGCTTTGACTACTCTGTGTGTGTGTGTGCATGCATATGTGTATACCTATCCCAAAGGCTTATATTTAGTATACATATGAGTGAAAGAAAAGACGTGAGGATGTGTATGTATGTAGATACCTAAATGATGTAAACCTAAAAACAAACAGCAATGCTTCAGCAATTTTTATTATTCTTTCAAGAAATATTAACATTTCTACTTTACTGTGAGGTTTTCTATTTCTATATATGCATATATATATATATATATATATATATATATATATATATATATATACACATACATATATAGGTAGAGGACGTCATAAAACATAAACAACATGAAATATGAAAACATGGAATATGAACTTTTTTGTGAATAATGAAAGAAACAAATGGAAAACAAGACAAGTAACATAAAGAACGACCCGTCATCAGTTGTCAGCTGTTTATCTACTCCACATTTCAAGCAATTATGACAAGATGTGTCTTCAGGATAACAGTTGCTCCCAAAAAGCAAAATAAAATTAGGGATTTGCGGAGGGTCAAAGTTGGTAACAAAAACAGGACAGCGTAAATAAACAGTAAGGGCTGCTCAGCCATAACGAGGTGAGGTGGCAAATGCTGGAGAAACAAGCTTTGACAGGAGAAAAGATAGGAGAGGAGACAGACAAGAATGCATATGATCTGTGTGGCAGATCAAAAGGAAGGAAAGAAGCTCAAGTTAGGAAAAGAAAGATGGCCAATGGTCACGTGTGAGCAACAAGAGAGTAAAGGAGGAAGAGTGAGAAAGAGAGAGGGACAGACAGAGTATGGTGAAGGGGAGAGGAAAAGAATTAGAGAAAGGAAGAGAGGGGAAACGAAGGGGGAGAGAGAGAACAGTACAGGGAGTTGCATCAAAATCATTAAGATAAACTTACTTGGAAATGGATGCATGGCTTCAATCATATAATATAAATAATATATATATATATACATACATGCATATATACATACATATATGTACATACTTACATATGCATGTATATACAGATGCATATATGGGTACAGGACGTCATAAAACGTAAACAACATGAAATATGAACTACGAAAACATGGAATACAAACTTTTTTTGCGAACAATGAAAGAATCTTTTATCTTTTACTTGTGTCAGTCATTAAAATGCAGCCAAGCTGGAGCACCACATTGAAGAATTTTAGTTCAATGAATCAACCTCAGCACTTATATTTTCTTTTTTTTTTTATCCTGGAACTTTATCTATTGGTCTCTTTTGCCAAATCACTTATCTACAGAGATATAAACACACCACCACTGGTGACAAGCAGTGGTGAGGGCCAAATATACACACATACACATATGACAAGCTTTTTTCAAGGGAGCCTGAATGTGGTGGTTCACTGCTAGAAATAGCAATCAAATTTCCCTCAAACCATATCCTACTATTTTAAAAAATACATAGGAAAGACACAGTAAATAATGTAGACTTAGAGTCATCATATCTGGGAAGGGGGTAAAAAAAAAAAAAAAAAAAAAAAAGGAAGATGAGATGGTCATCGTAGGAAAACCATTGTTCAGAGCTAAACAACAACAACACCAAAATACCAAATACTCACAAAAATAAAAACAAAAAAAAATCTCTAAACTTCTTACCGTCTCCTCTTGGTGGAATTATTGCTTTCAGCCCACTTTCCAAAATGCGCAGTTTTTGCTCTGCTGTAATATGTGGCCGGTCTTTTACATGGAAAACAGATTTTATACTAAGGTCTGTCATGTCCCTGCTAAGATCAAAATCTAGATCTTTAGAATCGGTATGTTTCATTCCTTTATCTTTTTTATCATTTACAGTTTTGCTGGGTTTTTGCCCTAGTTTCTTCTCTTTACTTGATGTTGGAGTCTTTTGCTTGTCAGAGCTTTCAGAACCACTGCTGGTACTTTTGTTACGAGACTTACTTGGCAAGAACATAGACAATAAGGACCGTTTCTTTTCTTTCTTTGGAGTGGATGCAGTTGAAGAACCTTCTGACTGAGTCCCTTCTTTAGGCTTTTCAGGTTTCTTAGTGCTTGTAGATTGTGACCAACTTAGGAAGGGTTTTGGTGTGGGGCTGGGAACTTTTGGACTGAATGCAGACTGGTTTGTTGTAAGGGATTGTTGCTTAACAGGGGTTTGGTCTGAATAGGTACTTGGAATGGGTGTATTTGGAGTGGGTGACATCTTCCAGAAAGGAGATGTGGTGTAAGGCGTAGACAATAACACCGACGCTGGAATGTCTTGGTTGTAACTGTCTCGTTTGTTGGTAGGGATCATCTTGGTGAGAGAGATTACTCTTTCCTTTTTCTTTGGTTCAGGTGGTTTTGTTGAATCGGTTGGTACAATGGGGGTAGCTGGTTCC
Source organism: Octopus bimaculoides (assembly GCF_046866305.1). NCBI lineage: Eukaryota > Metazoa > Mollusca > Cephalopoda > Octopoda > Octopodidae > Octopus > Octopus bimaculoides. The sequence goes on from NC_142942.1 coordinate 51,290,402, forward strand.
TTTTTCGGAGCTGCTGGCAATATCCTTTTCTTAAATGCAGAATGGGATACCCGGCGGACCGGCTTTGATTTTATGAGAGTTCCAGGGAACTGCTCCACTGAGCTGATGCTGATAGTTGTCAGAGCATCACTATCGCTTTCATCAGCAAAGGGAATATCATCAATAGATTCTACAACACTAGATTGCTTATCAAGATGGTTTTCTTTTTGAGGTTTCTTCAAACTTGCATCTACAGGAATCTTACGCCTTTTGTCATTCCTACCTTCAGGAGGCACAGTCAAAGAAGCATTAGGTTTCATTTTTTCTTCTAACTTAGTTGGAATAAAAGGTTGTTTTTTGTTTTCTTCAGGTTCTTTGGTAGCTGTGCTTACTGGAGTACTCCCAGCAGATTTAGCTTTTAAAGAGGTTCTGGAGGCCGGAGTAGGAGCTAGTGGCTTCAAAGGTGGAAGGCTTCTCTTTAATTCAGTAACTTCTGGTAAAATACGACGAGGCTTTGGAACAGGTGTTAAATCAGTTGGGCTTTCATCTAAAGTAGCTTTTGGTGCTGGAGATAATTCCCGGCTTCCAGCAACAAAATTTCTATCTAAGCTTTTCGAATGAGAGTAATTTTTCCTGGTGATATTGTCAGGAAGTTGTTTACTGACAACTGTCATATCATAGTTACCGTTGTTCTCAGGTAAATCTGAATAACGTTTCCAATTATCTCTATCACCTTTCCACAAATATTCAGGTTTCTTTCTCATTTCAACGTCAACACTTGAAAGATATTTTTCCATATGACTTTCCCTCGGAAGTGAAGAAGCTCGTGTAACTTGTTTGTTGGCACTAGTTTTATTTGACTGGATTCTATCAGAAGATCGAGCAGCTATAGGTTGGCTTTCTAAAATAAGGTCAGAGAGAGGACGTCGAGAATCAAATTCAGTGGTCAAAGGCCGAGCTGACCGAGGCGGTTTTATGGGTATTGAATTTCTATATTTAACTTCGGTAGGTGTTGTTGGAGTATTAGCAGCATCCACATTATCATCAGCAGTTGTAGTAGTAGTTGTAGTAGGTGTACTGGTAATAGTAGTAGTAGTAGGTATAGCAGCAGCACTGCTTTCAACATCAACCTTACTCGGAGTATTCACAGTGAGTTTCTTGTTAGCAAAAAGAGGATGCCTATCAGCAATGTCAACCAACACAGGTTTTTTATCAGCTAATTTGTTCTTTTTCGGTGAGAAAGTCGATTGTGGAGTACTCTGCTTGATCTTTTCAGTTACAGATACAGAATGTACCATTTTTTCCTCCCTAGGACTACAAGGCTGCAGTTCAGATTCTTTTGACTCATACATTTCAATTTTATTTAGCAGTTTATTTGAAGGAGTAATTACTGTTTTCTTGTCTAGGTCACTAATTATTTCATTTGGGGTTTTCTCAGGAACTTTATTGTCCAACAACTCTGTAATATCTTCTTTCCTAGTTGAGGACAATGGAAGATTCTCATTGTTAAGATCTGCTAATATTTGCTCACTTTCATTCTCAACCATTTCCAAATTAGCATTGACATTTTTAGTAACAATAACGTCCTCTTCCTCCTGTTCAACAATTTTTTCTGGCAATTCAGAGATTTCTTCCAATTCCATTTCGAGATTCTTTGGTGCTTCTTCAACTTCCATTTCTTCATGTAATGGTTCTGTAACTTTATCTTCATCTTTTGACACCACAGAGACATCTATTACCTTGATTTTCTGCAATTCTTCCTCAGCCTTCACCGATTCTTCTGGAAGTTCAGAAAATGTATCTTCAGTCAAAGTAACATCATTCTCTTGTGGCGCCTCCTCACTGTTTGCTTCAATAGCAATGTTTTCAGCTTCGTTATTAACCTCATCGAGTCTTTCTTCTATAACTTGCTGAAACTCGTTGAGGAGTTCGTTATCGGAATTATTGGCAGCAGTTTCTAACAGAATTTGCTTGTTGTACTGCAATGCATCGTTAAGAGAACTTAAAGAAGAGTGAATTGATTTACTTGGTGTAGATAGTGTAAAGCTGGTGTCTGATTCAGATCCACCATCATCTTTTTTGGGTTTCTTCTTTCTTTTGGTAATGAATCTTTCATCAAGTTTGTTCCAAGGCTCTGATTCTAAAACTGGCGTCGATGGCTCGTCCATTCTTTCTAGGCTACGGAGCACAGACTGCAGAGTGCTATCCTCTGAGTCAACAATAGTGTCATCAGACATGGCAGAAACACTTCGAAGAACGGCCTTTTCTGTGTTTGTTGTCTCTGTGCTCTTCGATTCGTCTTCACTGGAATTATTTAGCTGTAATTCCTCCTCCTTCATCTCATCTAGCACATCGGTTTTTACATCAGCTTCAAGAATTTGCTCAGTGTCATTCACAATGTTGTCATCTTCAATGTTTTCACCAATATTATCGTCTTCCACAGTATTTCTTACAATGGCAACACCTTTAATGACATCACCTTCAACAGCTCTGCCTTTGTAGATATCTTCATTTTCATTGTCTTCATAGGTGCCATTTTCCATGGCTTCACCATTGTAGGCGCTATCTCTAATATTGGTGCTCTCTTTCATGAAGACGTCATCATCGTCTTGCATGCCTTCCCAAGCTTTGGCAGGAGTCATTTCCTCATCTTCCTCGCTACTGGTAGATCTTCTTTCAAGACTTGTTAGAACTTCTTCCATGGCTTGACCGACAGCCTCCCTGTCATCTACTACATTCTCCTCAATGATATCATCAATTTCGTCATTGGTATCAGCTTCTTCAGAGGCTACCTCTTCCAAAGTTTCAGTTTCACTTTCTTCAGATCCTTCAAAGTAATCTTCCTCCACAGTTATATCCGACTTGGCACTGTAAAATACAAAAGAACATTTTAGAACACGTCACAGGCAACATGTTTTTGACATTATTTATGAAGAGAAGATTGTTTGAAGTTACATTTAAGAAGAGTCACATAAATTCAAAACCTAAAAACATACTCCCCAGTTGCTTGTCTGTTTTTCTCAAGGAATCCCACACAGCCTGGATTACTCGAACCACCAAAGACAAGTACCTTCTCTTGTTGTGAGGAATGATTTGTCAGCTTTAGAGAAATAAATTACTGTTAATTAGGCACAGGTGTGGTTGTGTGGTTAAGAAGCCTTCTTTCCAGTCATGTGGTCTTGGGTTCAATACCACTGCATAGCATCTTGGATGAGAATCTTCTACTATAGCTCCAGGCCAACCAAAGTCTTGTGAAAGAGTTTGGTAAATGGAAACTGAAAGCCTTTCATACACACACACATATATACACACACATACATATACATACACACACATATATAGACATGCACACATAATACACACACACATGTACACATACAGCACATAAAGGTTATGAATGAGTATCAGCATCACACAAGAGAAGTTGTTCTTTTCCAATTTCCATGAAAAACATGTCTGACCATGGGAAAATATTACTGTGCCTGGAAACAGTTAAGGGTTGGCAACAGGAAAGGCACCCAGCCATAGAAAATCTGCCTCAAATATTCTATCAGATCCAAGCAAGCATGGAAAAGAGGACATTAAATGATGATGATAATGATTGACTATAGAGAATAAACAACGTCTTTGACTTACATGGCATCTTTTAAAGCATCTTTATCCAAATTAGAATCTTCTACCTTAGTGTCCACAGTATCAGGTACCTGACCAATGGTAACATCAGTAGTGCTTGGTGTGACAGCTTCATCTTTAGCATTATTAACATTTTCACTCGATGTCGGCGTCTTCTCACCTGCTTTTTCAGATTTGTCAATTCCTGAGAGAGAACCAAGTAAAATAAATGCAACAATTAACAACGGGCATTAATTTTTCTTTTACATATTCTACCCTGATAGGAATTCACAACTAAGAGAGAAATAGTCAAGCTGTAAAATAGCAAGTTATTTGAAAGCCCAATAGCAAAATAAATATAAGAAACGTAAATGTACCATAGAAGCAAACAACTTTACCACTAACAATTGAAAAAACAACAATTTTTTAAAAAAATTAATAAGATGGAAAAATATTTATTTTACAATTATATTATTTCATTTTATTTCTTCTTGTTTAACTATTAAGACGGTGACTTCATGCAGTGTCAGCTACTAAATTTGATTTCTCTACAGTGAAGAGTGATAGCCTTTCTGGTGATTAATCAATAATAAAAAATTGTTTAAAAGTTACCAATTACCAATGCTTGCAAATAATTTTTGGTTTAGTTTTGATTAATGTTTCCCAAGGAAAAGAGTGTTTGTTATTTTTGTTAAGGAAACAGAGTGAGAGAAGGAGAGGAGAAGGAAATAGAGTGAAAGAGGGAAAGGAGAAGGAAATAGAGTGAAAGAGGGAAAGGAGAAGGAAGCAGAGTAAAAGAGAGAGGAGAGAGGACAAGGAGGGAGCAGAAGTTAAAGACAGGAGAATAAGCAAGAAATTAGAGGCAAAAAGAGTGACTATAGCCGAATGGTCAAAGAGAAAAGGGGGAAATAGAGAGATTAGAGAGAGACTACAGAAGGAAGACAGAGGGTGAGAGAGAGAAAATGAAAGAAAGAAGCTAGAAAGGAACTATAAAGCTAAAGAGAGAGAAGACTGATAAGGAGAGACATTAATAGAATGATCAACAAAACTAAAAAGAGCTCATACGGGGTTGGGGGGAGAAGCTTGTAAGAGACAGAAGAAGAAAAAGGAGAGTTGAGAGATAGATAAGGAGAAAGAAAGAGGAGAGGGGGAGGACTGAGAGATAAACTAATAGAAGATATGGTCACTAGGACAACATTATTATTATTGAGTGAGAGAGCAGTGCATGCCATCAAAGTGACACTGGGGTAAAATATACGAAGCCCAGTATACCCATCATGACTACCAGACTGATAAGGGTACACCAGGCACACGCATCACAACCATATGTGCGCGACATGGGGATCTCATATCAAGATAAACAGCGCATGACCTCGCAGGTGGGGCCCAGTTAGAATTTTCTTCAGGTCAAGTGGCCCATACTGCTCAAATGGTCCTTGAATAAGGGTTGTTTAAGGATGTTGAGCAAGACACCCATGTTTCCAAAGGTGAATTATTCAAACCCCAAAGAATTCCTCTCAACACATGGCTATTATTACTATTTTATTATTATTATTATTATATATAGTCACTAGGATAGTACTATTCATAGTATCAGTGGTCTGAATGTGGTCATTAGGCCAGTGTTACCGCAGGATCGGGATCGTGTTTCTGGTGAACTAAGGCAGCATGGTTAACAAACAGACACAAAAGTGGTGAGTAGAATGGTGATGATATAGAATCCGTGGTGAGCGTATGGTTACTTGGATTGTGTTACATTAGAATCAAAGGCCAATCAGTTGACTGTCAGTAAGACAGTGTTACTAGCAAAAGAGAAGAACTCACTTAAGTGGTGCTATAACATTAAGTCTTATAATATGTGATGTGATAACGCTTTTTGTTTACACACACAGACACAAACACTTATCTCTTTACTTTCTCTTTTACCTGTTTCAGTCATTTGACTGTGGCCATGCTGGAGCACCACCTTTAGTCGAGCAAATCGACCCCAGGATTTATTCTTTGTAAGCCTAGTACTTATTCTATCAGTCTCTTTTGCCGAACTGCTAAGTTACGGGGACGCAAACACACCACCATCAGTAGTCAAGCGATGCTGGGGGAACAAGCAGACACACAAACATATACACACACATACATACATATATATATATATATATGTATATATATATATATACATATATACGACAGGCTTCTTTCAGTCTCCGTCTACCAAATCCACTCACAAGGCTTTGGTCAGCCCGAGGCTATATAGTAGAAGACACTTGCCCAAGGTGCCACGCAGTGGGACTGAACCCAGAACCATGTGGTTGGTAAGCAAGCTACTTACCACACAGCCACTCCTGTGCCTGTACATTTTAACACACACACACACACACATATACACTTGAGTGGACTTGCTTACATTTTCCACTTGCTTGGTGAAGTCAATAAGTTGCCATGTCTGACACACTCTTCCCACTGGACATTGGGTACTTTTTGTAGTGTTAACTCAATTGCAGGTTTCCAACCAAATCTCAGGCCAGAAGATAACTCGACATCTCTGATGTGCCACTGTAATGGCTTCTTTCTCCCCACTCCCCCTCACCTCACCAGATTCTGGCCAAAAAAAAACATGTCTGGCCAAAGGGAAATATTACCTAGCTTGGAAACAGGCAAAAGTTGGTGGCAGGAAAGGCAACCAGCCATAGAAAAATCTCCCACATTAAACTCTGCCTGACTCATGCAAGCATAGAAAAGTAGATGTCAAAACAAAGATGATGATGAATAAGAGATGAAGCTTATTCTATCACTCAACCCTTACCTGTTTTTCAAGTAAGGAATTTCTTATTCAACACATCTTCCAAAGATCAGAGCAACAAAGAATGTAAACACAACACTGTCTTGAATTCAATCAGAGCTGCATAGGGTGTCAACATTAACATACATTGACACACACAATAGGCTTCCTACAGTTTCTGACTACCAAATTCGCACAGAAGAAAATTGGTCAAAGCAGGGCTAAAATAGAAGGCACTTGTCCAAGGGACTGAATCTGAAACGATGTACTTCAAAAGAAAACTTCTTAACCACACACACACAAAGTGTATACACAGAATACACACCAGAACATATATACATGTGCACACGCACATCCATCCTCTGATATAGGCTTCCACCTGCACACTAAATGCATTGGCATACATCATGTGCTACTGCAGCAGTGCAGGTAATTACTATTGATTACCACTTAGCATGTTGTGTAGCAACATTGTTTGAGATTTGAATTACTATGCGTAGATGAATACACACACACACACAACAGTTTTGATACACACGTCATGGTAGAACTGCTAACTTTATTTCTGGTCTTTTTTTGTTTTTTTTTTTGACATCCTTTTATCGTTGTTGTTGTTGCTGTTGTTATTGTTTCGTTTCTATGCATTTGCATGGATGGGTGCAACAGTATTTTGTCAAAACAATTGTCTTTACAGTTGGATGCCCTCACCAGCACCACCACCATTATCATCATCATCACTGCCACCACCCTTTTCACCAACCACTCAACTGTGAAGTAGGAAGTAGGAACTGGTTTTTTATTTTTGCTATATGTGTGTCAGTGAACTAAACTGTAGATAAAAGTAGACAAAGAGAGGTGGAGCAAGAGTAAAGATAAAGTGAGAACAGTAGAGCTGAGAGGGGAGAGAGAGAGAGAGAGAGAGAGAGAGAGAAAGAGAGAGAGAGAGAGAAAGAGAGAGAGAGAGAGAGAGAACGAGGGTGGGATAAAAAGTGGAGAGGAAGACAAATATGGAATACAGCTGGGGTTGTGTCTGATCTTTAGCAGTATGGTAAACAACAAATTATTTTAATTCATTGAACCATTCAGTATGCATTCACACACATGCAAAAAAAAAAAGAAAGAAAAATCTCCAGTTACTCCAAGACTTTGCAGCCACTGTTAGACTGCTTTGCTGATGAGGTCTAATGAGACTGAAACATGTCTGAAGTTGTTCCAGTACTGCTAAAGATTTGGCTCATTCCTCACTGCAGTTGATATTTAAATTAACTTTATTAAAATTTCAAGGTTACCCCACTTGTCTTTTTTGACAAGAATTAACCATTTAAATAATGATTGTTCTCATCACTGAGATTGTAAATTTAATTGAAATTTTTTTTGGCTTATACATTAAGTATGCTAACGTCCACTTAAGTATTACATTTTCATGCAACAGGCAGCCCTGGGTATTTTTCCCAAGATAATATTTTATATTTGATATATAAAATCAGGACATCATTGATGAAAAGTGCATTCGTAACTGCAGCAGTGCACTTACCTTGACTGACACTGAGAAGAAAGAGGTATGGAAACGGATTCTAGAAGCAGCTGTGGAATGACAAGAATGTATGAGGGGGAGAGGTGGGGGCGTACCCGGACCAGATCCAACAGAGGGACCACATATGAAGGTTGACTGCTGTATGGTCAAGTTTAGTCACTGAGGTGTTGAAAACATCCAGAAATGTAGGACATGCACTGGTTATTCACATAGTCAATTATGTTGTACAGAGAGGTTGTCCTTAACGACTGATGCAGCAGCAACCTTATGAACTGCTACAAAGAAAAGTGGGATACTCTAGAAAGAATTAACTGTAGAGGCATTAAGCTGATGGACCAAATCCCCAAAAGTAGCAGAGTCATAGTAAAGTCAATCAAGGAGAGAATAAACTTAGATGAGATTCAGTTTGGGTTTGTATCTAGACTTGGAAACACCAATGCATTCTCCCAAGTGCAGAAATGGCAAGAGAAGTTCTTAACTCAGAACAAACCCTTATAACTAGCAATCATTGACTTAGAGAAGACCCCTGACAGGATTCCATCCTATGTAGTCTGGTGATCCCTAAGAAAAATCAGTTTAGATGAATGGCTTATAACAGCCATGTAAGTCATGTGTAGGAGTGTTGTTAGCAAAATGAGAATTAACACTGAACACAGTGAGGATTCAATATGCAGTGATATGTCCATCAAAGCTTGGTTCTCAGTCCTCTCTTGTTCACTATGCTATTACAGAGGAGTTCAAGATTGGCTGCTTGTAGGAACATCTGTATACCAATGATACAGTTCTCATAGTTGAATCAGTTGAAGAATTCGAAGAAAAGTGCCTAAAAGAATTGGAATTAGAATTAAGAGGCCTATATTTCAAAAGTAGCGGATAACTTCTGCTACATAAGCAAACCAAACTGCAGTGGAAGTGAATGCAGCAGAAATATAGTGGCTAGAACAAGGACAAGATTGGAAAAGTTCTGGGAGGTATTAACTCTGTCAACAACCAAGATGACATGAGTCATGCATATGAAGTACAATACTGCATGGGAGCAAGATATACATGTTGAATATGGAGGATGTACAAAGGCTGGAAAGAAATAAGGTGAGCATGCTTCACTGGATGTATAATGTCATTGTGCATAAATGACAAAGCACAGGTGTGCTGAGAGAAAACCTAGGCATCTGATGAGTGTGCTTTGGTGTGCAATGATAGGGGACTGCGATGATATGGACATGTAAAGCATTTGAAGAATGATAGGTAAGTGAATAAGAGCCAAATGATTCAGGTAGAAGGAGCCTGTAGAAGATGAGTTGGTAGGAATGGTAAGAGCTGATTATAGGATTCCAAGCCTCAGAAAATAGATGACAAAGGAACACAAATGGGAGGACACTGTGCTAAAATTAACCTGACTAACCCATGCAAGCACGAAGAAGCAGAACCGAAATGAGGATGTTTTATAATGTGTGTGTGTGTGTGTGTGTGTGCATATAAATGCACACACACATTACTTTTTATATACCCACATGCACACACTATATATCATCATCATCATCCTCATTTTGTGTATCTCCTTTTCATGCCTACATAGACTGAAAAAAGTCATCATGGTCCAGTCCAGTTCATGTCTTGCATGGAGTTGCTGTTCTTCTACATGGGCTGGAGGACCACGCCTCATTTGTTTATTCCATTTTTAGCTTGGTTTCCAAAGGTTAGATGTCCAGTCACTCTACAGAGTGTACTTGTTGCAGTTTTCATGTTTTTAGGAAAACTAAAAGGCTCTTTAGCCCCACATTGTTGCCATTCATTCACCAACCACTTTATAGTATACACTGGATACATTTTATGGTACCAGCACTAGAGGAGTTGCCATGTCTTTTACAAGACCAAAGAATCCTTTCTAATCCACACTATTTCCATTCATTTTAGATGTGATGAAGGTGAGAGAAGACAGTGCTGAGGGAGAAAGAACTAGAGCGAAAGAAAGAGAGAAGAGATAAGCAATAGAAGAGAAACAGTGATAGGCAGCAACATGTTAGTTGTTAGTAAGGAGGTAGTAAAGAAACAGCATGAGTGGTGAGATGAGAAGAGAGAGAGAGAGAGAGAGACAGGCAAACAGAATGATAGGAGGGAAGGCAAGGTGATGAAAGAGGGAGTAATGAAAGTGAGAGAAAGTGATGGATAGCAATAAAGGAACATGATAAATACACACATACACACACAGATATACACACACGCACACATGTATATATATACTATACATATACACACAGATGTGTATATATATATTTATATTATACACACAAACACACGTACATATCAGTTTATGCTTTAGACTTTCCATTGGTACAAAGATGACATGTTTGGATCAAATAAAACAATTATTGACCCAAACATAACAGGTTTAAAATGTAAAGCAGATGAAGAATAATGGTAGTTGTTTTTATATTTTTTAGGGTTTTTTTTTTTTGGCTTTTCTTTCTCTTTATATTATATGTATACTTTTGAAATTCATTTCCTTGCAGATGAATTGCAGTCTTACCAAAGAGCAGTTTGGCATCAAGTCGAACTGGCTCTGGGGGTGATGCAAAAAATTTGGCTCTTGCTTCCATTTGACTAGCAGGACTAGTCGGAGAGCGAAGAGGTGATAAAGGCTCAATTTTCGATGTAGGTCGCAATCTGGATAATCGCTGATCTGTCCTTGCATCAGCCATTTCATCTAATAGTGTTTTATTTTCAGTGTCAGGTGTTGTCTGATCTTTCATTGTGTCATCAGCATCATCAGATGAAAAACCTTTCTCTGTCTCTGTTTCTGGTGGAAGAAGTATAAATATTTGACATTACTAAGAGGTCATGCACTTCTACATGACAGTACGACAACACAAACAACCACAATGGCTACAACAACCACAACAACAACAACAACTACACATCTTAAGCTTTACAACAATACTTGTTACTCATGGAACTTGTGAAATAGAAAAGGGATTTCTTTTTTTTTTTTTTTGCTAATTATTTTAGTTTATTTTTTCTTCTCTCCTCTCTCTGCATTTTTATAATGTTAAAACAATTAATCACATGAGAAATTTGAGGCATAAGACACGCACAACAGTATTCTAGGAATGGAAATATTTTACACATTTAAAGTGATTTGAAACACACTGAAATTACATATATATATATATATATATATATATATACACACAGATGTATATATAAATTAAGTATTAATATATAATGAGAGAAAGAGAGAGAGAGAGGGAAGTATTATAGGAAAGGTGATAAATTACCAATAGCTCCCCTTTAGCTTTTTTGTGTCACTGGAGGTAAAACACAAAACTAAAAAGCACAAGACAAATGTTTTCACATTTTGCAGTTGTGTAATAAAAAGCAGGAAGAATTTACTATTTAAGCAAGGCAAATTTGTATAAGTGAATGTAATTATGCATAGATATAGACATATACGTATGTAGATATATATTTGTGCCTAACCATCATCACTAGATTCTTCTGTGCTGTCAGTGTCTTCCAGCTGAAGCCTGCACTTATCAGCTAACTTGCTGGGGATGCTCTCCCGAGCCTGTCTCTCTTGCAATGTTTCAGCAAGCAGACAGGCTTCTTCCCAAGTAAGGATATGACTGGCATCATCGTCCAAGTCTTCCACATCAGCATCATCTTCACTAGTCCTTTATTCAGAGAAATAAAAGGAAAAATCATATATATTACAAACCAAAAAAAAAAAGAAAAAAACGTATAAATATATGCATATACATACAAAATATAAATGAAGGAAATCATGCATAAATAATTATTTGTTTTCATTAAGACACAAGGCTAATTTTTGTAGTAGAGGGGCATGGTGAATTTTATAGAATAGACCAGTATATTACTGGTACATAATTTCAGCATCTTTTTTCAGTAAATAGAAACAAGATATCAATGTCATTCTTCTTTTGTCACTGGCATCAATCAATCAAAGAAATACAGAAAAAACATCACAGAGATATATGGAAATATAAAGAAACACTGTAAAGATTGGTAAAAATGGAGAAGAGAAACAGTTTCTAAAGGGGCAAAAAAAACTGATCAATTTGGCTGAAAGAAAAGAATTATTTAAAACTGTAAATTTACTGAATTGTGATATTTTAGGTAAAAAAAATTTTCAGCACATCAATGATTCCCTTATAGATGACAATATTTAATGGGTATTAAGTCTAACATGGCAGCAAGTTTAACACCACCACCTATCTCTAGGGTACTTTTATTACTTATTTCAAGCATTTGTAGGAGAAAAACCTTTGATTCTAAATCAGCCCATATTTTTCTGGCAGATATTCAGTCTGAAAGGATCCACAAAAATCATGGAGAGTATCCTATTCCCACCCCCAGATTTGCTTACAAGGAAAGAGAAATATGAAAACTGCTTAATAAAAGAGCAATTCATTAATGAAAATAAAAGTTAACAAAATTATATTATAAACAGAGAAACAATAAACAAAGCAAGAAATTTATTTAAATTCAGAAAAGGATGCAGTATTCTACCTATCAGAGAAGGATAGTCCTGGTTAGAAGAAGCTGAAATTGTACACCACCACAAATATATAAGTAGCTAGCGAATGTAGTGATCGCATGGATTGATGGATCATTAGTAAACAGCAGAGAATGGTAACCGAATAAAATAGTAAATGGTAGCAGTACAATGTATTGAAGAGGAGGAGTTGTTGGGCTTTGCTCAAATCAAAAGCATTCCAGCTGTGACCGTTCTGTCTTTCTATATACCTATGAAAATATGGTCCATGTCATTTCATTATTTATTTATTTATTTTTTTATGACAAGAGAATAAAATTTGAGGGATATTTGGATGTTAATTTCTACAGGTTAAGTGACCATGCAGAAACTACCTCTAGTGTTGAGTAAGGTAAAAATGTGTAAAATAATGAAAGACAACTCTGTCTACAGTAAGGAACAGAAGTGGTGAAATATAGTACATGGTAATAGTTGAATAATATAGGGAATAGTAGTTTTGTTATGTGTAGAATAGTAACATTTTAATGATGCAAACAATAGAACTATAGAACAGTAAACCTATGAAGTGTCACATGGCAGCACGTTAAAGTATTCAAAAGTAGTGTTATAAAGTATAGAATGGTAAGACTTTAAAGAATTTCGTTTTTCTTTCTTTCTTGTTGCATGCCTTCAGGCTCATTTGGTTAGATTATGTAGCAGGAATATTTCACAATCAGATCACTATATCTAATGTCACAATTCACTAGAATATCATCCACATCATAAAAAAAAAATATCTGACTAATCAAGATATTGGCTCCAATAATAATTTCATCTTTGGCATACTTCTGTCTGAGCCAAACCATCACTATATCTTCAGTGCAGCCAACCCCACTGACAATAATTGATCCAAATGTTGGATCAACACAAAAACAATGAACAGATGGCAAACAAGGGACATCAGAAGACAGTAGCACAACAGGCAGCTAACCACAGTGGACAAACAGCAACATGAAGAACCACACCAATCCAAGAACAATAATCTTCAAACTGTCTTGATGGTTTGTTGTTCATAGTAACAACAACATTTTTGTTTATGAAAAGAATAAATATTATTTTTACTTAAAATCTCAAATAGATATCAGTAAGTTTATCACGGTTTCTGTGTTGTTTAAGTAACTAGGAGTACAAAATTGCACATTTAACTTTGTGGCATTATATTGAATGGTTAGAAATATACATGAATGGTAAAATTACAAAGAACGGTAAAACTATAAAATGTTGCATAGTAGCATGGTAGGATTATAAAGTATATAAAATGGTAGGATGCTATAATTATAAAGTATTGAATGATAGATGTGTAGAAGTATCAAAATAAAAAAAATAATTGAATGATGGCAGTATAAAAAGGTTAGCACTATAATGCAGTAAATAATGTCTCTGGTTATGTGTGAAATAAAAGCAGAATCAAAAGATTTTGTATAGAAGTGGAGCAACATAAAACACTAAAAAACAGACTACTAACAAGGTATTTCAAGACACAGAACTATTTCCATGTAGCAGTGAACCCCAGAGGAGGAGAGAAGATAATGTTAAAAGCCTAGCGGGATAAGGAATCAAAATAGTGAAGTACCAAAGCAGACGGTGAAAAGTATCAGGTGTGGCATGCTACCTAGTTGGCCCGATATGGGAACAAACAAAGGACTTTTGTTACTAAAATATATTTAGTCATCAACTGTTGGAACGAGAATTTCTTGAAGAACGGAAACATGGAAAGGAAGAGAAACATCAGTAATCAGTAAACCATGTTATATATATATATATATATATATATATATATATAATAACAATATATTATAAATTAACTACCAACAAAAATAATTGGTAAGCTAACTTAAAAAATCATCACCAAAATAGCAGAAAAAAACGACAGTGAAGATATGCAGTCTCTTCAAGAATCGATCCTTTTGGTTATATTAATAATAATAAAGGAGTTACGATGCAAAAACGTATAAATTCAAAAGAACATATTTATCTTCTTCAATATATATTTCAGTATAAAGAATTCATTAAGATGCTTAAATCAAAATTTCTTTACACATCATTCAGGAACAGATATAACATCAGAAAAAATACACCCCGTTTAAAAACACAAACCGTTCATGGCGAAAAAATTTCACAATTACAAAAAACGAACAAAATATATATATACACACACACACACACACACACACACACACACACACACACACACACACACACATATAAATCATTAGTTGCAACAAACATAAGAGTATTCAATACTGGAAGTAAAGTATAAATTACTAACTTACATAAGTTTAGTAAACATGATTACACCCTTGGTTACAATGTAGTAAAAACAAAAAATAAAAAAATGCTACAATCTTCAACTTGTTCAGTCAGAATTCACACACACACACACACACGTTAGTATAAAAAAAAAGGTCTACTAAACTAAAAGTCTGAAAACTTGTTTAGCATTTTGATAAGATGAACCAAAATATAAAGATTAGTACAAAACACAGAAATAATCATTGAAAACATCCAAAAAGAAATACAATGGGGATTTGAGATGTTATCTGTATGTACAATAGATGTTAAGGAAGATAAGGAGATCCTTTACTGAACAGATGGATGATGATGAATTGGAAGAAATGAAGGTGATGGTGGGGTTGGCATTAAGGGTAAGTCTGCTGGAGTCAGAGACTGGGAAATAAAATAGGTAATCTGTTTTATAAATAATAATCCACTCATTTGGCAACAAAATCAGGAAATCTAAAGAAAACACCTATTAATAAACACAACTGAAAACATCAACAAGAACAAGCAAGTTCTGAAAGTTGTCTTTTGAGTAAACGACACCAAAAGATATTATGATAGGTTATAACACACCAAAATGCGGATATGAAACTAGTAGCATTTTTCAAATCTTGGCAACAAATTTCATTTGGTGGAAAATTTAAGTACACTGGATAATGTGTTCTGGAGTTACTGTGGTTTAAAAATCTTTCAAAATAAAACAGAATTTACCAACAAAAAGAAATTTGGTGGCTAATATTTTCTTTTTAATGATTAATTATTTATTTATGAGATCTTAAGTCACTATAATTTAAAAACTTGATACATAAATCAATCAGATCTAGCTGGAACATTTCTCTGTTGTCTCTGATATTTCCTTTAGCGCTGTGGTCCTGTTCTTCCAAGAAATTGACAGGTGATTCATTAAATCATAAGCAGATTTGCCCATGAAACCTTTGGCTCCAACCTCTAGGGTGAGAACCTTGCCTGGGAAGTTTGCTTCCCCTCAGGCTGAGAGTTTCTTACCATTTCGTTTTATTAATTATTTATTTATGAGATCTTAAGCCCTTGCACTTTAAAACTTGGTACATAAATTGATTAAAAAAACGCACTTTACCTGAGAGTTTTTTAGTTAAACAACAAATCAAACCTGTAACTGTTATGTATTTATACAATAGATTCTTAACTATAGAGTTTACAGCAAACATTTTATCCACAAATAGAGAAGCTTGAGAATTTTCGAATTTCAGCTAATTAATATGTGTAAATAGAATATTTCAAGTTGTGTAAGTAGCACTTTAATCGAACATGGTATACCGGTTACTTGCACTAAACTATATCATTTAAAACTTCCAATACAACATTTAATTAATGACACAACTAAACCAGTTAAATGGCTATAATTTCCTCTTGTTTGATTACAAATCCCTTCATAACTTCCTAAAATAAAATCTGTTAATTCTGCCACGTGTGTACATGTGTATGTGTATGTACATGTCTATACAAGCATGCATGTGTGTAAATACATATAGATGTGTCTGCAAGTAGATACATGTTTGTGCACGTGGCGGTGGGGAGTAAGTCTTTAATGTATGGCTGTGCTAAGTCGGCCTAATTATATAGGAAAGACCAAATCCAAGAATATTGAGGATGATCTTTGTTGGCAACACTTGGCACATTGAAGAAATAAGTTCAATTGCCACGAGGAGTGGAGGATGTAATGGGGTTAGGGCTGTTGCTACTTATCTAATAGTAAAATAAGCAGAGGGTGAGGGTTGGAAACACTCACCACATCAACTGAACTTACCAAACTCTTTTATGAATGTACCAAAAAAAAAAAAAATCAACCTTCTTTGTGTTTATTTTTTAAAATCTTTCCTCTTAATGAGGCCACATGGTCCAGTGGTTAACATGTTGCACTTTCAATCATAAGAGCATCGTTTTGATTCCATGACTGGATGATACATTGTGTTCTTGAGCAAAACACTTCATTTCACATTGCTCCAGTTCATTCAGCTGTAAATGAGTTCCAGCACGAAAGCATGTGGCTTAGTAGTTATGATGTTCAGCTCATGATTGTAAGGTCATGAGTTCAATTCCTGGCAGCAAGTTGTTACCTTGAACAAGGCCCTTTATTTTATATTGCTCCAGTCCATTCAGCTGGCAAAAATGAGTCATAACTGTATCTCAAAGGGCCAGCCTTGTCACATTCTATGTCATAATGAATCGCCCTGAGAACAATGTTAAGGGTACACGTATCTGTGGAGTGCTCAGCCACTTGCATGTTAATCTCACGGGCAGGCTGTTCCAGTGATTGAATCAACTGGAACCCTCCTCATTGTAACTGACAGAGAGCCAGTTAGTTAAATGAGTTCCAGCAATAGCTGGAGAATTAACCTTGTAATGGACTGGCATTCCATTCAGTGAATATAATGTGTCTAGCACAAATAAGAACAATGAAAGAGAGAAAGTATTGCTGGTAAAGTATTAAAAAAAAAAATGCAGTTTTGTAGTGTATTAAAGTGTGTTCAGTGCTGGAATCAAAGAATTTCCATCACATGATGGTAAAAGACAGTAACTAAAATAACCATGCAGCATAAAATAAATTGTTTATTCTTCCATAAAAATAATATAAAACAGAGATCAGTTATAAAGTGTTATATATATGTAGCATATGAGAGTTTATATATGAAATATAACACTCAGTTTAAAGACGTTTGAGTAAATATATGTTTAAAAAAAATTCAATGTCTTTAGGGAAAAACAAAAAAGGGAAAAACAAAAAAGGGAAAAACAAAAAAGGGAAAAACATGTATTTTCAGTGAGCATTGTTAATGCAATTTTAATTGATATACATATATGTAAGTATGTACATATATGTGTGTATACATGTATATATATTCTTTGTATTATATATATATATATATATATATATATATATATATATATATATATATATATATATATATATATATATATACCGAGTTTAATTTCATTTTCAGCTGTTAAAAAAAGTTTTTGTTTAAAAAAAATCACTAAAACAAAAAAAAAAATACATATAAAACAAAAATGGGACAAAATCTAATTAAGATGGAAAATGATTAATTGCATAGAAAGACAGAATATTTTGTAAAACATTTTTTTTTAATCCAAGAATACGGTGGGGAAGATCCATACCTCAGCAGATCTATAAAAGGAATCAGAAAATTCCAATTTCCTAACTCTCTTAACAAAAAATTATTTCAAAAATGAATTGTTTAATCTCATCAGAACATTTCTATAGAATCCTCAAAATTGAAGGATACCCACTAGAATTTATTTGAGATGAACAGCATAATGCTACACACTATGGAAATGTACCCTGCATAACCGAAGTCCACTGATCAAAAGCAGTTAAACTGTAAATCTCAAATTTTAAAAAATGGTAACAGTCATCGAACATTTCTAAGACTTCTTAAAAGAAAAGTGATAATTTTTGTTACTTCTTCCAAAATCTATGTGATTTAATTATTTCATTTCATCTGGAAGCACATTATAAATAAACTGTATTTGGCCTCATTAAATTCACTAATACAGTTAATAAATTGCTGATGTCTGTAGATGATGATTTTGTTCTCAGATCATATCAGGAAAATATTCAAATAGTTTTAAAGTGAAATAAAAGAGAGAATCTATACTGCTTTGATATGAAACAAACAACCAAAATATTTGCTCTGCTGACATGAAAGGGTTTATAATATTTGTATATATCAAGTCTTTTGGATTTCCTTTCCCTAAATGCAGGCAGCAAATAACCTATTGATTGCAAAGAAAGGTATTTGTTGTACCCATGCAAAATTAAAATAAAATGAATAAATGTATTTGTTGATTAGGTATCTCTTGATGTAATGAAGAATATGAAAGAGACCTTTGAAAGAATCCAGATAGAGATGAGAGAGAGGGAAAGAGAGCTAATGTAGTATAAATAACATCATTCAAATGCATTGGATGCATTTCACAGGAACAAGACTCTTTACAAAAACATTGGTATAAAAAAAGCAAAGAAGGATGTGACTAAAAACCATCTTCTGTCTAATGCGAGAAGGCATTTCAGATACAGCAAGATATTTGATGAAATTGAGAATAGAAAACCAAAATTAGAATAATCCTTATCTATCACAATGACATGGAAGGTTTCATCCTTCAGCAAATGACCACATTAGAAGTTATACAAGAATAAATGACAGATAAATTAGCAAGAAAGTGTGTGTGTGTGTGTGTGTGTGTGTGTGTGTGTGTGTGTGTGTGTGTGTGTGTGTGTGCACATATGATTTTTTTAATATCAAACAGAAAACTTGTAAGAAATCGAAAAAACAGATTCAAGGATTAATATAACATATTCAGATTAACTTTGGTTTTTAGTATAAGATTTTAATTAAGAGCTACAGTAGGTCAATCAGTTTAACAGTTTTTATTCTGTTACTCAAACTGAAGATCTTTGGTATTATTTTTTCCCCTTTTTCACAGACATTTTTTTTTTGTCTAAAGCTATAGCACCAATCATTCATTCATAAGAATCCTATACATTTACTTCTCCAGTCATTCTGAAATATCCAGTCATGGTTAGACTGTGTTCTGCTGAAGAGGATTTATGAGATCAAAACAGAGAAGTCAACACACTGCTATACATCAAACTCACTCTCTGCTAAATTCCAAACTTAATATTCCTTTCTGCTATAGACACAAGGCCTGAAACTTTGGGGAATGGGCTGGTTCATTACATCAACCTCAGTGCACAACTGGTACTTATTTTACAGACCCCAAAAGGCTGAAAGGCAAAGTCAACCTCAGCAGAATTTGAACTCAGAACGTAAAGGCAGACAAAATGATGCTAAGCATTCTAATGATTTTGCCAGCTTGCTACCTTAATTCCAGACAAAATATAAATTAATCAAATATCCAGAGATTTTTCCCTTTGCGTTTTTCACTATAATTAGCTATTAAGAAAATGATTGTCCTCATCATTACAAGTGAAATTTTAATTAAAATTTCTTGGTTTACAACATTTATGTTAAATATTCAAATAAGGTTAATACCTTAACCCTTTAGCATTCACATTGTTCTGTCAAATGTAATGCTTATTTAATCACACTCTCTTGGTTTAGTCATTCTTTTGTTGCAGTTCCCAAAGGTCTAATTTTCCTCATTGTAGTAAATAACATGGGAAGCTCTGCAAACAGTGGGTGAGAAAAGGAGATTACTATACAAGTGTTGAGTGTTTCATTAGCTTACAGTAGAAAGCTGAATTTCTCCACTAGACTACCAGAAAATGACAAGAAACCATTTCAGCGTAGTCACCTCTGAAATTTTGATTTATGAGAATCTTCAGTATTTTTCAAATGAGCCACTGAACCTTGCTAGAGAAGTTATAAATTATAAAGTATACAACAAATACAAACATAAGGGAGTGACAGTGACTAGTACAGAACAATTAACTTTGGTAGTAAATAATCAAAACAAAGAAAAACAGACTAGGAGATGGTTATATAAAATGAAATTTTGAAACAAAATTAGAGGACTATATCAAAATATACATTGTGTGTGTGTGTGTGTTTGTTTGTTTGTTGACAGACAGACACAGACAGATAAAGAGAGATCATTCATGATTGATAAACATAGGAACTGGAAACATATAAGTGTACATAGATCATAAAACTAAACTTCGGAATAGATTAGGCATGTACTTGTCTGTGTGAGATTCAATGTAGAAAGGACAGGGAAGTTTATTAACATATTCTTTAAATATATGAAAACATTGGAATTAGTACCCAGAGATACCTGAGGAACCAAAAGTCAATTACTGTTATGTTGAAATTTTTAATATTCATTAGGTTTTTTTTTCTTCTTTTTTTTTTCATTAAAAATGAAAACACTAAAAAGAACTGATAATTAATATTTACACTCAGTAACAAATTATCAAATATAAAATTTAAATTTTATGTTATTTTAACTTCGAATAACAAAAATTAAAGGAAATAAAAAATCAAAATAAAAAGTTTGGTTTTGGTATATTTCTCCCTCCCCATGCTACTGTATTTTCCAGCATACAAGTTGAATTTCAGACCAAAATTTACAGCTACAAAAACGTAGGATGACCTATACACCAAGACAAGTTTGGCAGACCAAAAATTTCATGTAAAATGCAACAGAATTTGGAAAGATAGTGATAATGTTTGAACGTTTGTTTTACATTTTTACACTACATACTACGTCAACTTATACACCAGAAAATATGGTAACAGTATTTGAATTACTTGTTATTTTAAATCTGAATAACAAAAATTAAAGCGATTAAAAAATATGTAAAGTTTTGTATTTTTTTATATAATTTTCCCACTCATGCTAACATGGGTCAACTATGTCTGTGAATCTTGGTATTTTACAAGAGGTTTTAGAGCAAGAGTTTTTGCAGTTCATTATTATTCCTTCTGGCCTCAGATTCATAAAATCTTGGACTCATTATTTTTGCTAGAGAAACTAAGTAATTAATTATTTCACAATATTTGTGCCATAATAAGTCTGCCAGGATTAGGAATTTAAAACAAATATTTAAAACATATATAAAACATCCAGTACGCATGTGTGTGTATGTGTACATATACGTCTAAATAATATTAAGTATATAGTAAAAATATTTACAAAATGAAATAAAAAATGTAAAATAACAAAAAATATACAATACTGTAGTTTTGGAATGTTTAGATCGATATAAACTATAACAAATCATAGCACCGAATATATATACATATATTTTATTCATGTGTATGTATGTATATATGCATACATTATATATATAAGAATTTAAAAACTTCAAGAGAAGTGAAATAATTCTTTTTTGGAATGGTGAATCTCGAAGCAGATAAAGCTATAAATTAGAGTGTGTATGTGTGTGTGTATGTATGTGTATATATATATATATATATATATATATATATATATATATATAAAGGCTTTCAATACAACTCCTGCTTTCTGCTCATTATCTAGTATATAGGCTTGTACTCTGCACTCTAGCCTATTTCAAGTTTGGTACCCCACATCTTACTATACTGGATACCAGAGTGGATTGTGGGGTCCACAACTGAGCCCAATTTTGAGGGATGTGTTGCACTTTACTGTGCTTTCCTTTTTTTTTTTATATATATATACAGGTTTGGCCAAAAGTCACCAGACAGTAAATCAAAATTCCATAAATACTTAATATTCAATTTTATTTATTCATTCCAATTATGAATGCTTAATAATTGAATGCCGTGAGTTAAAATCACCATTTTTTATCAACATTTGTCTACTTATTAGCGAAGTCTCATATAAAATAATTTTTTGTTTCAATCTTGGAATTAAATGGGTTTTGATTTACTGTCAGGTAACTTTTGGCCAACCCTGTATGTGAAGATTACTAAATTTGACACAAGGACACAAGTTTGTAAAGACATGAATTCAATATATTACTGCTGAAAAGCGAAGTTGATTTTGGCAGATTTAAATGCAGAATGTACAAGGATCAAACATAGATACTGCAAGGCATTTATTCCTGGTATTCTACAATATTTTCCTCCCCCACCTCTCTCTCTCTCTCTCTCTCATGAATACACACAAGAAGCAAGAAAAATACATATAAATTAGCTTGAGGATTTTTCTGTAATTAGAGGATATTACTAAAATGATAATTGAATTCTCAAACTGAATACATGATAAACTTTTCCTTCCAGCCATGCTTTCTCTTTGGCACAAATTTTGCAAACTACACCCCATTTCCAGAACATAAATGTTATTTTTTTTTTATATTGCCTCTGGATTAATCAGTGGTAAAGATGACATAGGTGGGATCTATAATCAGAACAGAGCAGAACTAAATAACACTACAGTTTAGTTGGGCTTGTTACCATTTCAGCAACAAAAACAATAATAATAATAAAGGCAAGAGTAAAGTATAATCAATCATGAGAAGTTACATGGAAACATGTCAATAGTAAAAGTCAAACAATTTTGCAGATACCTACAAAGGAGAGAATTATACAAGCTGAACCTATCTCCATTAGAAGAACATTGCAAGGGAACACCTCTTCATCCCTTCCCTATCTGATCATTAACATAGAACTGAACTTGAATATAAATGCTATTATTACCTTGAGTTTAAACAGCAGATGATAAACAATTAGAAACACTACTGCAGACAGTGCATGGATTTATGAGAGAAATTTACATGAGATTTGAATTGGAAGAAAAGACAGCACTAAGGCAATGTGTAAGAGAGGGAAATTAACAACACAAATGTTAGGTAAAGAAACTGAGATACACGAATTACAATAAACACAGATATATAAACACTTAAGAATCAATGAACTAGACAGTGTACAAAAAACAGATTTGAAGGAAATAGTTATGAAAGAATATTATAGATGCAGTTGGTAAATACTTAAAACAGAACTAATAATTGAAACCGGTTTTATTATTATTATTATTATTATTATTATTATTATTATTATATGCTCACAATGAGATGTACAAACAGTTGTGCCTTGCAGTATTTAGTAAATGTCCTTTCTATATCATTCTGAGTTCAAATCCAGCTAAGACCAACATAACCTTGTCGTCCTTCTGAAATTAATAAGGATTTTGCTTCATTAGATATTCATTAACAGAGAATAAAATTCTTTAACTCCAATAACAGTTTGTTATTAACACATGTGGCATTTACAGCTCCTCAAGTTAACAAGAAACCTTCAATGCGGTTGCTTGACTTGCAAGAAAAAACAACCAAATGTCCTTCTTTTGGAATTGAAAGAATCTATGATTTTCTTCCTTTCAAATCAAGAGGGTAATAATGTTGGTGTAAATAAATACAGGGTACGGTGGGTAAATTGTTGCCATTTTAAATTCTTAATTTTGCACATGCACATTCTTTGTTTTTGATTTTGTCAACTACACAGTACAGTAGGATCAGTTTGGCACTGTCTGTGAGAAAAACAGCACCTTGGTGCAATTCTCTCTGCCAGAAATTTTGAAACATGCTGTACTGCTTGGCATTTGCACTGGAAGCTGCAATACGAACATTTCAGAGTGTTTGGGTCTCAATGTGAGGACAGTGCAGAGAGTTCGGAGAGAGTTGGATGAGTCTGATGGTGATTAAGAAGGTGCGGCAGCTCAGAAAACTCACTTTGATTGTTCTGATAAGAAAAGAACTCCTGAACTTGTTGGTGAGATCCAGGCCATGATTGACAACAATCCCTCCAAGTCAATCAGGTCCATTGCCAGGAGTGTCTGAGTTTCTTATCAGGCAGGTAATGCATGAAGACATTCAATATTCCTCATACAAGATGAGAAAGGACCAATTTTTTATCCCAAGCCATCAAGGACAAGGGGAAAGACCATGATATATATGTACACAATTAATATACATACATACATATATATATATATATATATATATATATATATATATACACATACATACATACACACTCATATACATCAATATAAATGCAATGTTAATAGAAATGCGTATACATATACAAACATATATACATGTGTGCATATATATATGTACACTGTGTACATGTATATATATGTACACACAAGTATATGCATATATATATATATATATATATATATATATATATATACACACACACACACACATAGATATACATATATATACTTGCATATACACATACGCATATAAATATATATACATTCATACAATATACCTACATATATGTAGTTATGCACATACACATAGAAAATATACTAGAAAACACCTGATGTTAATATCGAAATAATATTGTACTTCTCAGTGTATTTTACATGTGAATCCTTGCATGTATATTAAATAACATGTAGTTTTGCTTAGAGTATTGAGCACATGGCATCTCTTAAGATACTTCAAAAGTACAATGAGAATATATGCATTGTATGTATGTATGTGTATAAACACACACACACACATGCATATATGTATATAAAAACACACGCAAATATATGTATGTACGTATGTATATATATGCACACACACATACATACACATCAGTTAACATTTTAGTGTGACTAGAGATTGCGCTAATAAATAAATATAGATAAATAATAATAACAATAAATTGTAAACTAGTTGAGAACAATATTTAACTTATTTTAACAATATATATGATAATAATAATAATAATAACAGTAATTTTATTTTATTTATTTGTCTCTCCTTATATCATGCTTCACTTTCTTATTCGGATTTCATGAAAAAATAGTTCCAACTAACTCAGTGTAAATTAAAGAAAAATATCATAACATTTCTCGAACAAAAGCAAGAATGGTTGCTCTGTCAAGGCTGGCATTAAGAACTACCACATGTTATAAAGCTTTTGGTAGCCGCTCGTAAATGAATTGTACACCGCATAAATGCATTTGGCTGCCTGTTTACGGAAGAACTGGTAAGTCCACTTGAGAAGAGAGCTGCAATAAACGGATATGACATCGATGAGCCGCATTCAAATCAATAGAAGGGGATGGATGGATGGTAATGATGACAGGAACAAGACCAAAGTCGGTACCATGCTAACAAAGAGGGAGAGGGAGACAGAGAGAGAGAGAGGTGGGGAGTTAGAAGACATATATATATATATATATATATATATATATATATACAACAGTGAGTCGGAAATAGTAAAGAAAGACAAGAACACAGAAGAGAAAAAGAAAGACAAGAGAGGGAAGCAGGAGAGATTGTAGAAAAGAAGTGTAGTGAGAAAAAAATAGAACTAAATAAGCTATCCATAGATTCTCCATTAACATGAGACATAATATTGGATATTTTCAGCAATTCCAATATAAAATCATGCATGAATAATGATTTGAAAGATTCTAACACCAATATTCAATAACAGCAGTAAAATCATGCTGATGTTGATCTAATATTGGTGAGCGATAACAAAATAAACTAAAATGAAAGTGTGAATTTCTTTAAAGTTTTTTTTCGTAAGCAATGATGGAATAGGTTGGGTAAATTTCAGTATCTGCAGATGGTTGGAAGAATTTCTCTTTTGTTTTTGTTGGGTTTTTTTCTTTACATTTGGATTCCCTGTAATCACAAAGTAAAAAATGGAACCCAATGCTATTCAGGTAGTCTGAGGCAAACAGAGGTGTAGTAACTTATCCAGAGATACTACACAATGGTATGGTAAAATTTTTAACTCAGTAGCTTGGCACCTGAACCTTGTAACAATACAGACAAAACCTCAACACGAAGACCTCCGTGAGGTTGCTCAACTTGCCTGTAAGTAGCAGACACATATTTCTCCTATTACAGTCTACCATTTAAAAAAAAAAGAAAAGAAAATGATGAGATGGTCATGGTAGGAATGAATACCTTTAGCCATAAACCCACTTGATTACAGTTGATTAGATATAATGAATGAGACAATTGTAATTGAAGAGTAAAAGGTGAGGTGATCAAAAGCAAGACTGGATTTAAAAAAATAGTAAATTCAGATATTGATTGGATGGAATTGACATTTAACTCCAGGCCAACTACGACTCTTATGTCTTTTAGTCAGACAAAGTTTATCAAGAACTACATGATCCAAAATCTTGTTCATATCTTTCTTAAAATTATAGCATGTGATATTAGGCAGAGTCAACTGCTATTTCTAAAAGGTCAACCAATGACATAGAAACTCATTTAGTGGATGGCAGGTGTTTGTGGCTGCGTACCTCTTATGAGCTAGTTTCTATCATATAAAAGTGCAGGATATGTTAACTGTAATACATACCATTGTAACAGTATACTTTACAGTAGTTAACCAGTAATTTAATTCCAGTGGACATTTTTATGTATATAAGTTGTTTAAAACTATTCCCTTTTGACACTGTCTCTATTGTAGTTCAGAGCAGCTATTGTCCTTCAACACATTGTCTTTATTATAGTTGAAAGAGGCATAAGTCACACATAAGCCACAAAAAGCATTGTACTGTTTCAGATTTAGAATACATATTATCCTCAGGAAGTTAGAATTGTTTATAAATCATAGCAAATCTAACATGATATTCAACTTTGGGTAGGTTTGACGAAACATAAAAATGAGAAAGTCGAGACTAACGCAGATAAGAAACAATTAACTATTATAGGTAGTATCTATTACATGTAGTATTAAATGTG
Source organism: Octopus bimaculoides (assembly GCF_046866305.1). Taxonomy (NCBI): domain Eukaryota; kingdom Metazoa; phylum Mollusca; class Cephalopoda; order Octopoda; family Octopodidae; genus Octopus; species Octopus bimaculoides. The sequence goes on from NC_142942.1 coordinate 51,317,301, forward strand.
GCATCACTATTACATGTAGTATCACATTAACTAATTTTGACAAATGATACATGAAAACAGGCACATTTAATGAGAACGACACAATAAATCATGGCAGTCCAGCAGTACTGAGTAATACCCTCGTACCCAATAGCTGTAATCTAATTGTATTTACTAGCTGTGATCCAAAGTAGTATCTTGAAGTTATTATGTAGTGGTATCTAACAGCTTTAATTTAAAATGGATCCAAATAACTGTAATCCAGTAGTATCCAATAGCTGTGTTCTAGTAACATCCACTTGCTGTAATCTAAAGTGGTACCTAATGGCTGTGATCTAGTGTGGTACCTAGTACTAGTGTGGTACCTAGTACAAAATATCCAGGGTCCCCCTTCAAAGTGTATGTTTACAACCAACCAAAGAACCCAGTTATAAACCACAATCTCTCTGAATGCATACAAAACACATCAATTCCAAACTATAAGATCAAGAAACTAATTTAAAGAGTAAAGTTATTTTACTGTATCAATCCAAAATCATAGCATCTACCGAAGACAAAAGATGTGACAGAGTTGATTTATCACCACAAAGGCAAAGATTATTATTTACTCTTGAGGAAAAACTGGCCTTGGGTGGAACTGCCTTCCACAATGACTTCTTTGAAAAATAATATAACATCGTAGCATTTCAAGGCAGCGAGCTGGCAGAATCATTAGCATGCTGGCACAAGGCCAGCAAATTTGGGGGAGGGGTAAGTTAATTACATCATCCCTAGTGTTCAACTGTAAGTTATTTTATCAGCCCTGGAAGGATGAAAGGCAAAGTCAACCTCGGTAGAATTTGGACTCAGAATGTAAAGACGAACTAAATGTCACTAAGCATTTTGTCCAGTGTTCTAACAATTCTGCCAGCTCACCACCTTAATAATAATAACAATAACAATAATGATAATAATAATAATATTTTCTAACAGTTTCAAATTTTGGCACATAAAGCCAGCAATTTCAGGGGCAAGAGTAAGTTGATTACATCAACCTAATGCTTAACTGGTACTTATTTTATCGACCCCGAAAGGATGAAAGTCAAAGTTGACTTCAGTGGAATTCGAACTCAGACTGTAAAGATGGACAAAATGTTGCTAAGTATTTTGCCCAATGTTCTAACGATTCTGCCAGCTTGCGACCTTACTAATAATAATGATAATCCTTTCTATTATAAGCACAAGTTCAGAAATTTTGGGAGAGGGGACAAGTTGATTACATCAACCTTAGTACATGATTGGTACTTATTTTATCGACTCCGAAAAGATGAAAGGTAAAGTCGACCTCAGTGGAAATTTTAACTCAAAACATAAAGATGAAAGAAATACCACTTAGCATTTTGCTGGTGTGCTAATAATAATGATAATCCTTTCTAGTAAAGGCACAAGGATTGAAATGTAGGGGGAAGGACTTGTTTCTAATATAGGCACAGGCCAGAACAGAAACATTGAGAGCAGTATCTGACACTCTACTCTCTCTACCTATCTATCTATCTTTCTATATATATATATATATATATATATATACACACACACACACACACACACACATGTATATACATACACATGCACACACACACAAATACACACATATAAATCAAAAAGGGCAAAGATTTATCTGTCATAGGAAACATTCTTTCAGTTTGTATTACGATGGTGAATAAATAAGTTATTAAGTCCGGATATGATACAATTCTGTATTTTGGGGGAAAAAAAGAGAAAAAGATTAGATAAATAACTGCTGTAAAAGAGACGTGCTCAAACTTGAAAATATTCTTCTTAAAATGCGTAGTAGTGGTTCATTGTGATATATACACAGGAAAAGAGAGAATAAACAAAACAAAAGAAAAAAAACAGATTAAAGAAAACAAACCAACCCTTTTAGAGATTAAACATATAGAAAACACTCATGGCATAAACATCTGCACCATGCACTGCAGTCATGGAATGGAAGGCAAGGCTACGTGCTGCAGTATCCTGAGGGTCCATGGCCATTTTACAGAATTCTTCTTGATGAATTGAATCTGCTGCACATATTCAGCCACAAGGTCATGTGATGTACACACAAATATATATATATATATATATATATACATGCAAAAAATCCACTCCCCCACATATGATTTTCAGTGAAATAAGACTATTCTTTGACAATTCTTAACTCTTAGAAATACTGGTGGCTCAAAATCTAATCTATTCTGTATTTTCCAGCATACAATTCAAATTTTACAGATCAAAATTTATGACCAAATAAAACAGGTCAACTTATAAATCAAGACAGCTTTGGAGGACCAACAATTTCATGCAAAGTGCAGCAGGATTTGGAGAGATAGTGAAGGTTTTTAATTGTTTACGCTATGTATTACATCAATTTGTATGCTGGAAATTATGCTAGAAGCACGCACACATATGCAACAACAGCAGGTGTTTCAAGACCATTTTCTTACTAAAGCAGAAGTTAGTCTTGCAACTCCAAAACAATCTTCTCTGTTTTATCTTATCCATTCCATGCCCGCTCACCGTCTCCCTTGTTCAGCTCATCTTGAGCCATGTCTTCTTTAATTCTTCCTTTCCTTTCTTGCACATTCACTTCCATTACCTCTCTCTCTCACTCAATCACTTTCAACCTTCTTCAACACATGACCCAGTCATCTCATCCCATTTATCAACATCTATTGCTGGCTTTATACCCATGATTCTTCACAATTCATTGTCTTTCTCTTCCTCTCCCTGTCACACACACATACAGCAATACTCTGCTCATCTATCAAACCATTTTCTTATTCCCAGCCTTCTATGCAACTTTTATATTTCATTACCCAGATCTTGATCCCCAAAATCATAGCACTTCTCACATATGCAACATAAAGTTTCAGTGAATTCTTCCCTCCTCGTTAACACACACTTAGTTCCAAAACATTTTCCCTGATACATCTCAATTCAATAACACACACACACACACACACAGGATTCATAAACATACTGGTGACTCAACCGAAACTTCTGAGAAGTTACCGTAAGGTATATTATATCTGGTGTTGAAACTTCATTCAAGTTATATTTGTTCCAAAATTCAGAGATATAATGAGGAATACAATCTTTGTTGATGAACAACATTAAAAAAAATAAACTTTCAAAATTCAATTATGTCCACACACACACACACACACATATATATATTGCAAATCATAAAAAGGGAAATAAAGCAGCAATAATTACAGACACAAGTTGGTTCAGTGAATAATGAAACCAAAGAAAGCAATTTGGCAAACATTTAGCAAACAGCATGGCACAGTTGATTTCTTTGATCAAAGAGATGCGGCATACTATATAGAAAGACATTGATTAACTTTGGCAATTTATTTTACCAAAAGTTTTGAAAAAATAAGTTATAGATTACAGGTCAATCAAATAGTGGAGATGTGATAAATGAGCAGAACAAAATATTAGAGCACGGAAGAACCCAGAGTACAAAAAAAAAAATATATAAAAAACCAAAGTAGACTCACTAAAGTACTGACAGTTGAAAGTAGATGACACTGTAAGTTAAGACAATTAGAAATATACACTATAGTTCCAATAGTCCAAAATAGATAGACTGGAATATAGACTAAAGTACACATGTTGGATTTCAGACAGGACACACAAATCATATTAGAGTTCCTTGAAGTACAGATGGGACACACCAGACAAGTTGGAGTATATAGGGGACACACAAGACATGTTGAAGTACAAAAGAGACACACCAGACATGCTGGAGTACATAGGGGACATATCAGACAAGTTGGAATATATAGGGGACACACCAGACATGTTGGAGTACATAGGGGACACACCAAGCATGCTCTGAGAAATGAGACTACATAAGTAAAAACACAAATTAAAACAAACAGTTAAGACTAAATCTATTACACAACAGTATTGACTTAGGAAAATAGTTCTCTTGCACTATTTTACTTTTCTTTTAATTAAAAGGAGGGGCGATACTTAAAACAGAGAATGTAAAATATAAAATGTCCTGGAAATTCATTTATTAAAAACGAAAAAAGTTCTGGAAGGAGAGACAATGCATTTGTGAAAGAAAATACAGAATAGAAAAAAAAAAAATAGACGACCACAACAACAACCATACCAACACCAACAACAACAACAACAACAACAATTCTATTTAACATATTCATATTTTTGTTAATTACACAGGTCAGCCTGGTTGCATCTGGCATCTTGCCAAAAATGTATGGTTAACAACAGTTCAATTAGAACAGCATATATATCTAAAGTGAAGCTGTTCACAGTTTGATAGGCTATTTCAAAAGAACACATTACTTATAGCTTTATTAACTGTATCATGTGTTTGTAAAAGCTTTGATGCAATTTAGATAAGACTTGGATTACAATTTAGTTTACTCTTTGATCAGATTTATGCTTAATCTAATGTAATAGGAAAAGCTGAACATTAAAAAGGAAATAGATTGAAACTGCCAACCACTTGTTGGATATAGATATTTTTTAAAGGTTATTGTGAAAACAACATGTGCCTTTTGAAATATAGCTTAATAAATACTATGTTCACATTTTAATGGAAGGAGAGATACAATCAAACTAAGAAATCAGGGACCTTTGCTAGTTGTAACTGAAAAGATTTATCTGAACTAGTGTTTGTTTAATTCCATGTTGATAAAAGGCTTGGTGATCAAGTCATCAAATATATTCAATTCAAATAAAATTATGATTTCGGCCGTTGCAAACATATAAAGTATTTAAGACAACTGAAGCCCCAAAACACGAGTCAATGCAGTGAAATGAAAGACTAATAATACAATAGTAAAAATAATGATAATTAATTTGAAGAATAAGTAGAAGGCCAAGTTGTAGAAGAAACGTCTAGCTTGCAGTTATTTCAAGAAAGAAGAAAAACAAAACAGGTCTTATCTGGATTTGAACTGCTAAACATGAAAAACCAGACCGGAACCCATAAAACTATTTGTATTTGAAAATAATTCTAATTTACTGAGGAAAGATAAACTTGTAAGCATCTTATCAAAGGAGCTGGCTATTACATTTATATAACTGTGATAAGGGTGCTTAATTATCTAAAGCAGAGTAATTCATTAATTATCATTTGGAACGCCGAGCACTCCCAAGACCAAGAAGTATGTCCAGCTGCCATTAGTTTACTCTCCTCTCTAAACTAATAGCTTGGTAACTAAACCTCTCTTCTCCACCGAGTGGCACAAAGACAGCCTAGATTTTAACTAAACATCTTTTCTGCCTAGTGCTACGAAGACAGCCTCTGTACCATTACTGGTATGATAGAATGCACCTTGTCTATGTTGTAAAAACAGTTTATGTTAGGAAGGCCACCCATCAAGAAACATCGTGCCAAAATAATGGCACACAACAAACAACAGCATTGGCTGCTGCTGCTGCTTCTCAATTGTTTATCATTACAAATGATTAAGAACTGAGGCAAGGACTGCAGTGAATGGAAAGATGAAGAACAGCAGCAGATGATGAAATAAAATCACAAGGAGGTTAGACACTCTAAAATACATCAAGCCCATGCCAGCTTGGCAAAATGGACATAAAATGATGATGATGATTATAGTAATAATAATAATAGTTATTATTATTATTATTATTATTATTATTATTATTATTCCTGAAGGATGGCAGGCAAAGCTGACCTCAGCACGATTTTGAACTCAAACTGTAACGAAACTTAACTCAATACCACAAAGTATTACTGATTCTACCCATCAATAATGGTTCCAAATTTTGGCACAAGGCCAGCAATTTAAGGAGAAGGGGGCTAAGTCAATTACATCGACCCCCAGCAATCAGCTGGTACTTATTTTATTAACCCTGAAAGGATGAAAGGCAATGGCAACCTTGGTGGAATTTCATCTCAGGACATTAACACAGACAAAATATGGCTAAGCATTTTGCCCAGTGTGTTCACTCGTATGAGAACATGGTCAGAAATGTGAGAAGAGAAGCTGGGGGTTGATGAGTACATCACTTCTGGTACTTGGCAAGTACATTATTTTATTGACCCACAAGAATGGAAGACAAAGTTGACCTCAGCAACATTTGGAAAGACAGAATGTAAAGAGCAGGACAAACACAATGAAGCATTTTGTCCAGCATCCTGAAGACTCTCAATCCATCACCCTATCTGTGACTATATGTGCGTATGCATGTAGCTGTGTGCGTATTTGCATGTGTTAGTGTGCGCATTTGATGTATTAGTGTGCGCATTTGATGTATTAGTGTGCACGTTTGATGTGTTAGTGTGCACCTCTGTATTTGTTAGTGTACACATCTATATGTTAGTGTACACATCTATATGTTAGTGTACACATCTATGTGTTAGTATGCGTTTGCATGTAGTAGTTTGCACATATTAGTGCGCGCGTTTGCATGTATTAATGCACACATCTATGATTGTTAGCGTGTGCTTCTCTACGTATTAGTATGCACATCTGTATATGTTCCTGTGTGTGTATATCTGCAAATATGTGCGTGTGTGTGAATGTGTGTGTGTGTGTGTGTGTGTGTGTGTGTGTGTGTGTGTGTGTGTGTGTGTGTGTGTGTGTGTGTGTGTGTGTGTGTGATATATATTTTTTAAAAAGCGGCAAAAAAGAAAAATTCTATATACAACAAAGTGAACAAATGATAAAACTCATGCAGAAAACAAGTTGAAAACTGAGAAACAAACAAAACAACTTAGCAAGGCAACAAATGTAAAGAGACAACAGCTCAATCCAAGCTACAAGGAGTTATAAATTCCATACCACTGGGACAGAAAGTCCGACAGCTCCAGATCGGAAAGTTCTTCACTGGAAATTAATAGGAGAGAAAAAAATGATAACAAAGAAGGGAAAAAAAAATGGTGAGATCAGGTTGATTAGAATAACAGGAATGCCTGAGGTCTTTCCGAAAATATATAAGGAATGTAAAATGGATAAAGAATTAGTGGGAGTGTTGGAAGGGAGGTGATAGTTTTTTTTGTTTTTTTTTTTAGTCAAAGGGCACGTGCTTTCATAATGATAGACATAACAACACAGATACAAATGGGAGCAAAAATACAATTATCAGTCTAAACATTGAATTTTCATAAATTCAGTGTCAAAATATAGGAGGGAATACAAGAATACAAAAACATACTTGGCATAAAATTTATGGAAAAATAAAAAAAATACAAAGAACAGTTCTTTTAAATAGTTTTTAAATACTTAACCAACATTTGGTTACATAGAATTAATCTAACGGATATTCTAACATGAGTAACATTTAATAAAGAGTTGAAGGAATGTAGGAAAAATAGTTTAAAAAAATTTTTTTTTTCTAAACTACAATTTAGCTAAGAGAGGTGGTGCAGTGTTCCTCATCTTTGGAGGCCCATATTAGGCTGGGGAGATTAGTGTTGGTTGACATTCAGTTTGAAATATGGCTACATGGATGGCCTTAGTAAAAGTTTGTGTAGGGAGGGAACTCCTGATGGTTGCAGTTGAAGAAGAAGAAGAAGAAGAAGGGGAGGAGGAGAAGAAGAAGGAGAAGAAGAAGTGGAAGAAGAAGAGAAGAAAGAGGAAGGAAATGAGGAACAGGAGAAAGGGAAGGAGGGGTAGAAGAGAAGAGGAAGAAAGGAAGAGGAGAAGGTAGAAGAGAAGGAAGAAGAGAAAGGGAAGTGGCAGAAAAAAGGAAGAAGAGTAGAAATAGGAGGAAGGGGAGGAGGAGAAAGAGAAGAGGCAAAAGAAAAGGAAAGAAGGAAGAGGAGGAGGTGGAAGAAGAGAAAGAGAAAGAGAAGAGGCAGAAGAAAAGGAGGATGAGGAGAATTAGGTCAGGTGGGCCCAACTGGAAAGAGTCTGCAATGATCCACCCCAGAGAAGCAAAACCTGTGAAGAAGAACAGAGAGGGGAAATTGTGAAGATTCTGCCTGCTGGTGATCTTAGCTTGCCATAACTTCCACTCAAGTTAAACTGACAATGAGTCAAGTCTGTCTCATCTTTTGATCCTGTCAGACAACTCTATTACAACATTTGCTGATGCAGCTCTGCCCTAGCCTCGTTCTTCTTTTACCAGCTGTGGTGTAGCCCAAGGTTCAATTACATCTCACCTTGCTTTCTTTGCATGTGAAGGTGTGTGTGGCTTAGTGGTTAAGGTACTCGGTTCAAAGTCGTAAGTTCAATACACGGCAGTGCATTGCATCCTTGAGCAAGTTACTTATTTCAAGTTACTTCAGTTCACTCAGCTGGCAAAAATGAGTTGTACCTATTTTTCAAAGGACCAGCCTTGTCATATTCTGTGTCACACTGAATCTTCTTGAGAACTATGTTAAGGGTATGCATGTCTGTGGAGTACTCAACCACCTGAACATTAATTTCTTCTGTTGATCGGATGAACTGGAACCTTTGTCATCAAAATCAACACAGTGCTGGTTTAATGATTTACTTACACCCACCCTCCATTCCTCAAACTTACTTTTACATAGTTATTATTCTTACAGAGTCTCAAAATCTCACACACCTTGCACCAGGCCCCCCAACTGTTCCCTAAACAGAGACATTGAAAACATTCTTCAGCCTGACTTCTTCCAATAGCACAAAGATAATTTGCTACATGGAGCAAAGAAACAGTTTTGTCACTGTAGATTGCTACATGGAGCAAAGAAACAGTTTTGTCACTGTAGATTGCTACAAATAAATGCTATGCCTCTCTCGCTCTAATTTTATCTCCATATATATAGCAATACTAAACTCAAAGATTAAGGTTTGCCTTCAGAGTATGAAAATAATTTAAATTTGAGCAGTTACTGCTTTGTATAAAGCTCAAGTAAAGTCTATACTAGAGCTCTGATTACATTATGTAGTCAGAGAAGAAAGGGCAAATTGATGAGGTCAATGTGATGTCATCCAGATAAGCAAGGTCAATAAGGTTGGTTGACTATAGACCTAATCTATAGAAGACAATGTGGGCAGAATAGGAATTCCAAATTAATGCAGGGTGAAAGTAGTGTGACACTTACAGAGGAGAAATGGGTGCAATAGATATTTCAAACAAGAAATAGTTATACTTAGATGTATCAGGAAGAGGTGAGAGGATGTTGTATGCACCTTGATAATTCAGTCGATTAAGGAGAAGCTATCATTAAATTCTAAAACTACGAATTAAAATATATTTAGTGATTTTGGAAAAAACTATTCCTTTCTGCGTACTAAAATACTAAAGAGGATTTCTGAATAGCTTCTGAAAGAGCTACCTGACTTACTCAGAATCACTTGAATTCTCTTCTTCGTCACTTGCTTCCAGAAGTTCTTGAGATGATAGTGAGGGCCTCAAATTGTGTTCAAACTGTTCTTCTTCAGTCTCCTCTGACACACCTTCAATATAGTTTTCAAATTCTACTCTTTCAGGTGTATTCTTCAGATTCAATTGAGAATCGTCTTTGACTTTGGGAGCTGCAAGAGGATGAAGCAGAAGATGAAATAATGATGCCAGGGGGGATAGTGAAGACTACAGAACATTCTACATAGAACATACACACAGTGTAAAGACATGAAAAGAAAAGTAGAAAATAGACAAGACAACAGTTGTATCTTTTGCTAATCCTGTGAAACCTGCAAATGCCATGGGCATTGACCTTTCTTTCCTTGACTAAGCCAAAGTAAGTGAGGGAGCACAGTAAAGACATTAACCATGCCTAAGTTTTTCAAGCAGTCACCTGTCTAAATAACAACCAGGCTCAACTTAACTTCAGTGATGGTGAAGTCACTGCTGTTATTAAGGTGAAGTGGTAAACAAGCTGTGTAGGAGGACGGCTGTCAGAGAACGCAAAAGCAATGGAAATGAAATCTAAAGAAATTACTTACCACCTTTCTTTTTAATTGAGGGTGACGTGCTTGGGGTGTTCTTGTAAGTTTCTGCCAAAGGTGGTATACGAGGTGGTGATGTGCCTGGTGTCAGATCTTGTTCATCCTGTAACCATTTTCAAATTTATTTACCATTAGTATTATCGATATTATAAATAATAAACACATAACTGACAAACCAAGTTATAATTACATTTCAAATATAATGTTGCTTTTCTTGTCTATCAGAAACTAACAAATTCTAATTAGAAAATTTTAAAAAAATAAAAAATCAGAAACTTTTAATGCTATATCGCTATTTTACATGGGAATAAAAAACAACATTATTAATAATTCTTTCTATTATAGGCACAAGGCCTGGAATTTGGTAGCGGGAGGAGGTAGGGATGGAGGTTAGTCAATTACATCAACTCTAGTACTTGACTGGTAACTTAGTCATCAACCCTGAAAGCATTAGAGGCAAAGTCAACCTCAGCAACATTTGAACTCAGAATGTAAAGCCGGAAGAAATGCTGCTAAGCATCTTGTCCAGCACTCTAATGACTCTGCCAGCTTGCTGTCTTATAATAATAATAATAATAATGATGATAATAATAATAATAACCCTTTCTACTATAGGCACAAGGCCTGAAACTTTGGGGGAGGGGACTGGGTGATTTCATCGAGCCCAGTGTTCAACTGGTACTTATCTTATCGACCCTGGAAGAACAGCAAAGTCAACCTCGGTGAAATAATAATAATAATAATAGTCCTTACTGCTATAGGCACAAGGTCTGAAATTTTGGGGGAGAGGACAAATTGATTACATCCCCCCACCCAGTATTTCACTGGTACTTAATTTATTGACTCCAAAAGGATGAAAGGCAAAGTTGACCTCGGTGGCATTTGAACTCAGAACATCAAGGTGAGTGAAATGCTGCTAAGCATTTCGCCCAGTGTGCTAATGATTCTACCAACAACAAAAACAACCAACCAGATATCAGTCTCCGACAGAGAAGTCCAAAGAATGGACCTTCACTGATGCAGCGATACCAGAGGATCAGAATATTGTGAAGACAATAAAGTCAGGATGTACCAAGACTTAGAATTGGAAATGAAATGAATCCATAGAGTCTCAAAAGTGAATGTGGTACCTATAGTGATCAGTGCATTTGGTAACATGTCAGAGAGAAATATTCTGGCATCAAAAGCTGCAAATACCAAACTGCAAAAGAAGTACAGAGTTGGCAGCAATACTTGGAACAGCTTCTGTGTTGAGAAAAGTGTTACATCTCTAAGCTACGGGATAGAGCTGAGATGTGACACAGATAAATCAGAAGTTAAGTTAATAAATAATAATAATATTAACAATAACAATCCAAAATATTACCATGGACAATCAATGAAGAGACCTAAATGTGGTTGCTTCACCTTGTGGGAAATATCAGCCAAATCTCAAAAAAAATTTTTTAAATCACATACTGTCACTTTCGAAAAAGAAAGGCAAACTGAATAATACAGTCTGAGACACATTATATTTGGTTGAGGGTGAAGAGAACTGGATGGTCCTGGTTGGAATGTCATTGATCATAGTTTCAGTCAGAATTGACCTAGGGCTAGACAATTTACCCATCAAAGCACCAAGTGACATCACACAACATTAGAAATACTATGAGAACCACATTCCTCATTCCTGTGAGTGGGCCTCTATATGGTTGCAGGATCTACTAGAAACAGTAACCAAATTTCCCTTAAACCATACCTGATGTCTTAAAGTAGATATTTACACTACAATTTAGGATGTAGTATTAGACACTTGATTTCCCCACCTCCCAGGGAAGATCATTGTTAGAATTGACTTGGTCAAAGCTCTGCTCAGTCATGTGCTGATCACCATAAGCAACCACAGAACAACTGTAGTCCATACTGTATTATAGAAGATAGAAACAGAAACACTGACCTTTGTGGGTTCTTCTGTTAAACTGCGCTTTCTTCTCTGTCTCATCATTCCAACATGACGGAAGCAGTAAAACCTCACTAAAAGCAAAGGGGAGAAGATATACATGTATGAGAGAGAGAGGGAGAGAGATGGGAATAGGGGAGAGGTAAAGAGAGAGAGTTGAGGAAGTAGAATGAGTGAGTGAGAAAGTCAAAGAAGAAGAGGCAGTTAAAGAGAATTAGAGAGAAAGAGGGTAGGAGTTAGAGAACTGAAGGAAGAGAGAGAGAGAGAGAGAAGGAGAAGTGGGGAAGTGAAAAAGTTACAGGAGGAGAAGAAGAATTTAATTAGATGTAAGGTCATCTTTTGTATGAAATGTAGGAGTGGTCTTTGATTGACAGCTGACATGATTAGTTAATTATTTGTTAATTATTAGTTAATTATTGACTTTGAAGAGATGAAAGGCAACAGGTACAATAAGTACAAGATTTGATCCCTAAATATGCAACAAGAACAAAAATTAAACACATGATCCTTTACATGGTTGCTTGATCTGCTAGAAATATCAGCTAAGCCTTCCTAACATTTTTAAAAAAGACGATTCATTGAACAATGTAATCCATAATATATGAAATGACTACATGGTCACCGTTGGAATGCTGCTGCTGATGATGATGACTGCAGAAAGCAGTTTTGTATACCCAATTTATCTTTTGTTGAGGAATATGTCAAGTTTACTGAGGCAATGGGATTTGAAGAAAATTTCAATTCTATATTTTTATTAGATATTTAATGATATTTCTGGAATAACCATGAAATTTAATTTCGCAGTTAAAGGGTTGACAGTAGCAGTTTCAGGTAGGTTGGTGTTTAAATGAACCTGTTATCAATCAATGATGTAGTCAAAAAACAAAACAACAACAAAAAACGGTGAATACCTTCTCCTGTGATGGTTCTATCACATGAGTAATTGCTTAGTCGTAAGTTGTTCTTGCAATGTTCACAACGTAAACAGCCACGGTGGAAAAATAGACCTTCAGCACTCATTCGCTCCATTATATACACTCTTCTTTTACAAAAATAGCAAAATTCACTTGCAGGTTGAGCAGCCAGAAGTGTGGGATTGGATGTCTAATGTGAGAGAAAAAAAGAAATGTTTATACATATATAGATACTATGATGAAAT
>NC_142942.1:51332791-51387791 GCF_046866305.1 Octopus bimaculoides
GAAAAGCAAAGTTGACCCCAGGCAGAATTTGAACCCAGAACGTAACAAGTCAGAAGAAATGTCACAAAGCATTTTTCACCAATGCTCTACCAATTCTGCCAGCTCACCACCTTAATTGTTTTAAGCTTTGGTACAAGGCCAGCAATTTAAGGGTTAGGGGTTAGTCAGTTACATCATCTCCAGTACTTGACTGGTATTTAACTAACCCTGGGAAAATAAAAGGCTAAAGTTGCCTGCAGCGTAATTTGAACTCATATTGAAAAATAAACTTTCTAATGCCAATTTACCTCTTTCAGTTCGCCAGTGGCATGTCCAGTGCCAAAGGTTAAATGCTCGTCTTCTCGACTTCGGCTGAGCTGAAGAAGAAATGGAATATATATGGAAACAACTACAACACTAAAACAACAGCAGCAGCAAAGTAAAATCTCAATAAATACGAAATAAAATGAATAAGGTAATAAAAAAAAAACAAAGAAACCAAAGGAATCCCTTTAATCCATCCAAAATCTTTCCATCCTTATTCATTTGTTTAATCCTGTAACAGGGATATAAAACCAAATCCTTGAATAAAGGGTTAGGCATCACAAGCAAGCCACCAGTTTGACATGATTGGTCTATTAACCAATCAATCAACATGAAATAATGGCATGGACAAGTTTTCTTGAACATTCTGGAACTTGACTTCTGGTTCCCTATAACAACCATTTGGTTTGCAATTTTACCAGCCAGACAACCCACAGAGGCAACTAAGAAAGATGGCACAGATAGATGAGGAACCTCCATCACCACAAATTTAGCAAAATTGTTTCCAGTCATGTTGGGCAAGACAGGTTGCCATATCAACAGCTTGCAGTAAACTCCAAGCAGTATGCCTCTTCCAGTGGAGGGGTGGAAAAGGAGGGGAAAGGGGATGTGGTTGGGGGGTTGGTATGGGGGAAGGAGGGAGGGTGGTAATGCAATTGATTAGCATGGGTAAGGGCAGTTTGGACAAGGGCGGATGGGTATCCACGACGCATGAACAAGAGGGCCAGGTATTGGGACTGAGTCCCGAAATCCTAGTCCCAGCTGCACAGACATTGGAGGTGGAGGAACTGGGAGTAGGAGATGGCCCCTTTGGTGTGGGATGGATAGGAGGAAAAGTTGAGTTAGAGGTGGGACTCCATGGGTTTAAAGAAGGCGGAGGTGGTGAGAGAGTGGGTGAGGGGATCAATGGAGAGAGAGATATCAAGGAAGTTTACAGAAGTATCAGAGATGGTAGAGGTGAATTCGAGAGAAGGGTGGAAGTTAGAAACGAAAGAGAGGGAATTGGAGAGCTGTTTGCAGGAGAGGAAGGTAGCACCTATACGGTCGTCTATGTAGCAACTGTATATATATATATATATATATATGTATATATATATATATATACCGGAGTAAGCAGAAATATAACAAAAAAACCGTTACTCTGAGTTTCACGTTCCCGTTCATTGGACAGTTGTCCGATGAACGGGAACGTGAAACTCAGAGTAACGGTTTCTTTGTTATATTTCTGCTGCTTTTAAATCAAGTATATATATATATATATATGGTTGGCATATTTACTTTCTGTTCTACTCATGCATATTAAATGACAATAATACTTACTCTTTTGTGTTTAGAGAAGCGGTTGCTTATCTTCTGCAGAAGGGACAAACGATGAGATGGAGATCTGTATGGTTTTGGCCCTTCTTCTGGAGTGAGAGCAATATTTTCCACTGAAAAAAAGAAGAAAAGATGATAATGAGAAAGTAATACAAAAAATAATGAACAAACGTTCTATCGAATAAAAAAAATAATGTTCAAATTGCCACAGTTATATGTGTTTGCGTGTGTATATACATGTATTTGCAAGTGTATGTGTGTATGTATGTGTTTATATATGCATAAGGCACCTACTACACTCTTGGAGTGATTGGCATTAGGAAGGGAATCCAGCTGTAGAAACCATGCCAAAATCAGACTGGAATCTATTACAGATTTCTGGCTTGCCATTCCTAATCAAACTGTCTAACCCATGTGAGACTGGAAAACAGATGCTAAATATGTGTGCGTGTGCACACACACACACACACACATATATATATATATATATATATATATATGCACAGATATATATGTATGTAAGTACATATATACACACATATATGCATATACATATATATGCACATGTGTATACATGTATATGCATACATACATATATATACATGTGCATATACACATGCATATACATATGCATATATATATATACATGCATATGCATATATATACATGTCTATGCACACATATGCCTCTACATATATAGATACACCCAAATATATATATATATATATATATATATATATATATATATATATATATATATGTGCATATACACATATATAGTTAGCATCTATATGCATAAACACACAGACACGTTTTTAGATGTAAATCATTGTCACTTAAATGAGCAGCCAAAGAGTGAATCAGCACCTGTTTCGAACACAATATATGTGAGATATATATATATATATATGCACGCACACACACACACATGCACATATATATATATATATATATATATATATATATATATATATATATATATATATATATATATATGTACTTGCCAATATAAATGCATCATCATCATCATTTTAACTTTCACTTTTCCATGCTTATATACACATACACACACATATATATATATATATACACATACACAAACACACATATATGTAAAGATGTGTGTATATGTATGTGTGTGTGTGTAGATGTATTCATGTATGTAGGTATGTGTTTGTGTGTGCATTCATGTGCATAATGATCGATAGAAGGATACTAGTTTATGATAATCAGAGAGGGCAACAATAGTCTCTCTCTCTCTCTCTCTCTTTCTCTCGTTAGTGATGACTCACAAGTTAAATGAAGCTAATGCATTGTTTTATTAAAGCCGGTGTTTGTGTCGCCATTGGTGGTGTTATACCTTTCTAAGTGTGAAACCATGTCAACACATATCCAGAGTGACTCATGCATACAGTTCAATCATGCATGGACAACCACCTGAAGCACGTGAACGATGTGAGATACCAACAGATGTTGGGATGTGTGCCACTTTTTTCACATAGTCTCGCTTCATATCGATTCTCCTAGCTGTTTGCATCTCAAACACATGTGAACCAGGTAAAGGCTACTGGTCTCTGGACCTTCCAGTTAAGCAACTCAGAGTCCCGAGATGTAGAAGTCAGTCACATGTGCTACTAATATAAACCTGTAATAATTTAAATTAAATACCAAGTATTCTAACAGAAGCCTAAGAACTCTGTACAGAATACAGTGCCCTTTCCCCTATGATATATAATGTTATAGAAAAAAAAAAGGTAAGCCAATAAGGGAACGTCTACATGGTAACTAGACTTGCTAAAAATAACTGCTAAAATTTTCTTTCAAACCATTCTTTTATTCTTTTACTTGTTTCAGTCATTTGACTGCAGCCATGCTGGAGCACCATCTTGAAGAGGTTTAGTCGAACAAATTGACTCTAGGACTATTTTTTTTTAAAGCCTAGTACTTATTCTATCAGTCTATTTTGTTGAACTGCTAAATTATGGGGATGAAAACACACCAACACCAATTGTCAAGTGGTGATGGGGGGACAAACACAGACACAAAGACACACATATACACACACACACACACATATATATATATATATATATGATGGACTTCTTTCAGTTTCTATCTACCAAATCCATTCACATGGCTTTGATCAGCCCGAGGCTATAGCAGAAGACACTTGCCCAAGATGCCATGCAGTGGGACTGAACCTGGAACCTTGTGGTTAGCTGTATTTCAATTTAAAAAAAAAAAAAAAAGAGATGAAAGGCAAAGTTGACTGTGGTAGGATTTGATCTCAAAACCTAAAGATCTATAAAAACTGCAGCTGGGCATTCTTACCACACTCAAATGGTTCAGCCAATCCACATATCAGGAGTAATAAAAACATACTGTTTCGTGGATACAGTTCAAAATATGATTAAACTATTTAGAGAAATACAGATTTGCTAATATTTGGTACTCCACATAAAAACACGATGATGATGATTTTCACTACCTTACAGGGGATGGGTGCTCACTGGTTTGGAACCAATGCTCTAGATTATTGCTTGCATCTGCACCTAATTATAGGGTTCCACCTTTGTTGAATCAGTGAAGCATGAAGAATAACAAATAAAAATTAATGGATCATACAATGTTCTGATTGACGAGTTTCACTATTTCTACAGCAACACATTTTAACATTTTTACAAGGATATAGTATTAAGCGAACAGTGTTAGGAATTTAAGCCATTCCTACATAGAATGTGGTACGTACGTTTTGGATGTTTTTCTTTCTTGAAAATAACATAGAACTGAGAGAGATAGGAAACCATGGCAAGTTTGTCAGGCACATCACACTCGGCCATCTCTTGCCCAGTCATCACAGGTGAGATACCAAATTCTTTTTCGGCTAAATCAAAAGCCTGCACAAAAAGGAAAAGAGTGAGAATGGTAATTATAACAAAAAATTTAAAAAATAAAAAAAATAAAAACATGAATAAAATAAAATAACGAATAAATAAATAGACAGAACTTAAAAACATAAATCAAAACAAATAAATGTTTGCTTTATTTGTTTAGTTGTTTTATGAAATTCATATTTAAAATTCTTGTGTTGCAATATTTCTTTGGTAAATAGTTTGATCTAGGACTGTGTGTTGGGATTGAAATAAGTAGAGTTATTGTAATTACTAAAACATACACATGTTATTATTTACATCTGATGGATATTCGTCCTCATCTTGTTTATTGTTAACACAATGTTTCGGCTGATATACCCTCCAGGTTTCATCAGGTGTCTTGGGGAAATTTCAAACCTGGGTTCTCATTCCTAAGGTATTTTTTGATGTTGTTGTTGTTGTTATTATTTATTATTATTATTATTATTATCATTATTATTATTATTATTATTCAGGTCACTGCTTGGAATCAAACTCGGAATCTTGGGATTAGTAGCTTGCACTCTTAACCACTACGCCATATGCTCGTATTATATTCACTTTATTATATTATTGTTATTTTGTAAACAATTGCAGCGTGGAAGGTGTTTATAAGCCATTTAAAATAACACACAAAAACAGTAAAACTTTGACACTCACAAGCTGATTGTTCTTTACCACCTCGGATTTGTTGAGGCTATTAAAATCACTAGAAATAGAAATCAAAGAAAAAGTATTATTATTTCTCAATTCACGTGATATTTTGGTGTGGACTGTGGCCATGCCAGGGCACTGCCTTAAAGAATCTAGATGAACAATTTGACCCAGGACAAGTTTTTTAAGTCTGGTACTTAGACTATCATTCTCTTTATCCAAACCACTAAGTTATGGAGACTGTCAAGGAGTGGTGGGGACAAGCACACTTACAGGTGTAGGAAGAAAGCTAGCTTCAAGCAATTCGTAGTAAATATATAAAAAAACAACTTTCAGGGACAATTGTGGTTTATTGACACAGAAGGTTGTGGATTTTTTTCATATCGAAGTACAATAAACTCAAAAACGTTCTTTTTATATTTCACGGTAGGTGACCAGGGTTGTAGGGTGTGCAAATACAAATACAAGAGTGAAGGAATGGAGTAGATAAGATCCGGGCTCCAGGCTACATATGTTTCATAGCAAGCGGAACTTCAGAAGTGGTAAGTATCCAAGCGAGGTGTATACTGTAAGCTACTCTTCAGGCCAAGGATATCTTGATTAAATGAAAGTTCACATTGTTGCAGGGTGTTGGAAAGTTCCTGGCTTTAACCCATATATGCCCATAAAAAATTTCACTGTATTTACATTAAATGTTATGGTAAGATTTCACAATCTGGAAGAGAAGGACAGTATGCAATTATTCACTACAGGTGTCGACTACCTACTGAACATTTCGTATGATCAATCAGGCGCTTCCTGGCAAGATCATGTCCAGACAAGTAGGAGCAGATTTTGCATTGCGAAAACGCAACCGGGGGTATATATGGGTTAAGGATATTGTGAAAGCTCTGATTGGAGGCCCAACTTTCTCAGTTCTTTTACAGGGCTTAGAAAAACCAAGGACCGCTGCAATAAGTGTATGAATCTAAGAAGGGAATATGTTGGATAAAATCATAATTAACTGATCCTCCTGTATTTTCTTTTACCCATAGTCAGGAATTTTTCAGCCCCACCTCGTATATACAATGGGCTTCCACAGTTTCCATCTACCAAATTCACTCCCAAGCCATTGACTGCTATAATCACTAATTGGTGGAAAGATTCGGGAGTGCTGAAGAAAAATGGGAGTGTTAATGGGGTGGCCAAAAGGGATCAATAGATATAAAAAAAAAAAGCAACAAAATAATGGGTTAAATTAAGTTAAGTTTTATTTGTGAAATATATTTGTTTTGAATTTACTGCACACAGTGATCAGTGTTTATGGTAGCAAGTAGAGGGGAATGTGACTCAAGTGGAGGGGAATATGGCTCAAGTGGAGGGGAATGTGGCTCAAGTGCCAAGGAGGCGGAAGCCTGAAAAAATTTGGGAACCATTGAGTTAAACCCTTCAAGGCAGTGCCTCAGCACAATTGCAATCCACTAACTGAAACAAGGGAAAGAAAAGAGAAGACGATAAATAGATGGGAGCACAAAGTGTATACTTACATGAGATCAGGTCTGAATGTATGTATAAGGGCACACAGTGCCAACCCAGACTTCCAAGAGGAAGTAAAATCTATAATATTTACAGACTGGTGTCTACCAGTGTTGAGCACACGCTGGCACCATCGTAGCAATGTGTAGCTGTCAATAAAATCATCTGAAATAACAAAGACAAAACATACTCTAGAATTAACAATAGACACTTCATTTTACCTAAGTAGGTTTAGATTTAGATGTGTGTGTGAGTGTGTACATATGTGTGTGAGTGTGTGTGTGTGTGTGTGTGTGTGTGTGTGTGTGTGTGTGTGTGTGTGTGTGTTTCTTTGCCTTCTTGAGATAAGTCTAAACAAATTATGAAAAATATGTATTTTTTTAAATGTAAAATACATAATTGTATTGTATAGCTCAATTAGATTGTATTTGATTGAATGCTTATCTATCTATCTATCTGTATACACACACACACACAATGTGATGTGTGCCAGTATGCATGCGTACATCCCCACCAATCCTTTTTTACATATTAAATTATGATAAAATTGTTATCTACACTATTTGAGAAGTATTTGTTGAACATTTCATTAAAAGATATCCATTTGTCTGAAAGTCATGAGAAAACAAAGTCGGACGGATTACACTTGTGTAAGTACATCTATACATAAAATATTGGATAAGGTGTTAGATCTGTCTAAATAAAATACAGAATGGTCACTGCTGAAACACCTATGATCACTAGTTTACAAGATCAGAATTAACTCTGGGCTAAATAACACCAACAACCAAAACAGGCTTCTCCGTCTGCACACCTATTGTTGATCTTACTTGCTGTGCTTATTTCTATTTGAACCTGCCAACTCGTTATACCTGTTTTCCCTCTAAGTCACATTTGCTCTCATTTCCACCAAAATCTGGTGGTTGTACCGGATTGCATCAGTTACTTCAATCTATAAATTTGTACTCTTCCCCCCCCCCTTCTCTCTACTTCTTAATCCTCATACTGTATTTATCACCCACCATACCTGAATTTTGCAATAAACATAACATTTACTTCTTCGGCTTTGTCCCAAAGACCAAGTGATCTGAAAGAACCCACCTCTTTAACTTTGTGTCCCCACTAACAATACTCTATCCTAGTGTATTCCACAAACGTTTGTAACCTTAACACAACCTTCAAATATATTCAAAGAGGGTCTTTTGAATTACCAGTAGAAACTTCCAGCTGTAGAAACTCTGCCAAATCAGATTGGAGCCTGGTGTAGCCATCTGGTTTCACCAGTCCTCAGTCAAATCGTCCAACCCATGCTAGCATGGAAAGCGGACGTTAAACGACGACGACGACGACGACGAATGCATATATCATCATCATCATCATAGTTATTGTTGTTTTTACACTCACATTTCTACAGTGGCATAGGTTGGATGGAACTTGTTGAGGCATTCTTTTATGGCATGGTGTCTACAGCTGGATGACCTACCTAACACTAACCATTTCACAGAGTGTACTGGGTGCTTTTTACGTGGCATCATGTAAATAAAATAAAAATATAAAAAAATATATCATTTCCCATATTTACCATTTCGCGGCTTCTTGAGTGGAAGCTCGTTTATTTCATTCTTTAGATATTCATCTTCCTCATCACATATATACAATGGACGAACTTGTTCAGATCTAAAATAATTTGAATTTAGATTGGGGTACCTAGAAAAAGAAAGAGAAAATAAAGCATTTATATTATATACACACACACAATAATGTCTACCAACACAATATGATTATAATGAAGATCTATGTGACTTTTGTATACATACTTCTCTTTCACTTTCTTTCTTTCTCTCAGTCAGCCTCTCTTTCTCTCTCTCTCTCTCTCCCCACACACACATGCACATCTACATGTGCAAGAAAGGGATGAAATAAGTTATAAATCCATTAGGATGTTGGCAAATCCCTTGAAGATTATCTTCCTGCCCAGGATCTAATAAAAACTCATCCTTTACTAAGTCATATCTCATGGGACCTATTTTTCAACACGGTACCACAAACTACAAAGTTGCATTCTCACTTCACCAACAAAAGCCAACAATCGATTTAACGTCTGATTACTTTTTCCTTCCTATTTTTAATCTTGCATGAATGGAACATTTTAATCTTTACCTTTTATCTTTTGTGTATTTCAGTCATTGGACTGTGGCCATGCTAGAGCACCATCAAATAACTTGATCCCAGTACTTATTTTAAAATTTAGTATTTATTCTTTTGGTCTCATTTGCCAAACTAACTTATGGGGATGTAAACAAACCAAGCAGTGAGGTGGACAAACACAAAGACACACATACATATATATGCATGTATGTGGTAGGCTTCCACATTCTGTCTGCCAAATTCACACACAAGGTATTTGGTCAACCCAGGACTATAGCAGAAGATAGTTGCCCCAAGGTACCACCCAGTGGGACTGAACCCAAAGCCATGCAGTTGCAAAGCAAGCTTCTTAATCACACAACCATGTCTGTACTTACACACATCAAATCTAAAGTGAATTTCATAAAAACAATTTCTGCAAATAGGTCTTTTAAAATATAGAAAGGATGCTGGCTGAACTTACCTGGCTAAATAATAACTGATTTCAAATTTTGATACAAGACCAGCAAGTTCAGTAAAGGGAGAAAGTTGATTACGTTGACCCCAGTACTCAACTGGTATGTATTTTATCGACCACAAAAGCATGAAAGACAAAGTCAACCTCAGTGGAATTTGAACTCAAATGGATGACATACATTAAGTACTACTATCCCTTCTCTCTATCATCCCTGCAGCATTTATGGTATCTTCCTTCTATAAACTGCAGTTATATTCATGCAAGATATTCATTTAGAATAATGCATTTGTTTACATTATTATTTTCTAGAGAAAAGAAATCGCTTTCCTGCCTGTTTCCATCATGGGCTGACCAATTATCAATAAATAGCAAGAGACATAATCTGCACTGATATTATTGAATTTAGGTCACGGGAGAACTTGTGCAGGTTAAGCATGCAGCTGTAACCCTTTGGGGAAATAAGCAATCAAAAACATTAATTAAATAACTTCTCTTGTCTGTTATAGAAAGGGAAATAGTAGATAAATGTATGTTTTGCATCAGAAACAAAGTGAAAGAGTGCATCAACAAAAAGTAAACTGAGATTTCAAACAGCCAACTAGTATCATGGAAATATTAGGGAATATTTATTGGTGTTTTTTCATATTTTTTGCTAGTCAGATATTGATGGGTAGTACTACTACACATGACCTTTTTAACCTTTCTAGATTGCAGATGCCTATCCTGAATGTCTACTGGCCAATGTCTGCCTGAATAAAAAAAATACTGATGGAGAGGAAAGTCGGAAGAATAGAACTGGGTCTGGTCTGCAAAATCTGCAACAGAGTAAATTCTGCTAAGGACACACAAGAAAAGGGCAGCATTTTGAGTCTGTTAATCTGGTAGAAACTAACAGTCAGCTAAAGTAAGATAACACTGAAACCATTCAGGGCCCTTGCAGGAAACTACACCACCACACACTACATTAAACTCTACCCCAGGGTTTCCCAACCCCTAAGCTGAGGACCAGTACTGAGCTACAGAGAAAGAATAAATTCTTCTGGTTTCTGTGTGTGTGTGTGTGTGCAATATAAATACAAAGCTTCACATACCTAGTGTTGGGGTCAATTGTGTATGCATTATAGTTCTTGTTGATATTCTCTGGCTTTGTCTGAGAGAGTAATCGGTAGATGCTCTCGCGCTCAGCTATTACTTGCAGTGGAGTCAATTTTCCTCCTGCCCAGCTTCGGATCATCCAAGCTGAATCAAGGGCACTTAGAAATCCACGTGCACAACCAGATCCAGTCGGCCAGAAAGGCTGAAAAAAATAGTTTGTAAGAGGAAGTTAAGGACAATTAGAAATATAATAATAATATACGTAATATATTGTATCTTTTATCTGTTTCAGTTGTTAGATCACGGCCATGCTGGGGCACTTCTTTGAAGAATTTTAGTCAAATGAATCGACCCTGGTACTTATTTGTTTTTTTAAGCCTGGTCTCTTTTGCCAAACCCTTCAATATGGAAATGCCAACACACCAACAAACATAGACACAATGACACACAAACCCACGTGCCCCCACCCCACCCATATATGTATGTGTGATGGTCTTTTTTTCACATGTAACACACACACACACACACACACAAATAAGAGTTTATAATCCAATATGTCCCTTTTTTCTCATAGAGCAAAAAGAAGCATTTTCAAGGAGATTTGGTTGCTATTTCATGGAGATCATGTGACCACATAGAGACAACTTGTTTGTTTCTTTGTTGGAACAAATAAGGCTTATATGATTTTGTGTGTGTGTGTGTGTGTGTGTGTGTGTGTGTGTGTGTGTGAGTAGACAGACAAGTTTAAAATTATACAACTTTCACATATACATGTAACTGAAATGGAAACAAGATGCAGAGGGCAAAAAGTTTCAAACCAAGCAGAGCAAATTCATTCACTCATAGCAACTCACCTCCAATAGACTATCTCCAACTAACGCCATAATCATTTTATGATTATGTTTACTTAAAATTCGACATGCGTTTTCTGCTTGAAAAAGGGAAGTAAAATCGAACATGGCCACATCTGCTTGCCCGTAATGGTTGACCGCATAATCCATGTGAGGCAGCTGGTGGTTTGTAGAAAAATCAGCTGCTTCTCTGGCATAAGATAATAATGCTTCTTGGTCAACGTTGGACCGTGACAAGAGTGAACCAGTGTCAGAGTAATCCTGGGAAAGATGGGAGAAAATATATACAATTACTAAAAAATAATTAATAGTGACAGAAGCAGTATTAATGCCAAAGGGTAATATTTATCCCCACTTAAAAGTGGAAGGTTGTATCAGAACACAATGCTGTGATAGTTACCACGAGGGAACCTTGCATATGGTTTTGTGGAGCAGATAAAAGAGAATGCTTATATGCACTACAAGTCCACATGAGAGGTTTTCTCATGGTAACCGTCACAGTTTTCTGTGTTCTGACACAACATCCACTTTTAAGCGGGGATAAATAACATAATTATTATTGGCGTCATAAGAGTTTATAAACATAGAGAGAACAGGAAATAATTCTTTTTTGGAAAGGTGGAATTCAACACAGATAAAGCTTTCCAAGCAAGGTAATATTTCCCCGATGACCAGACATGTTTTCATGGAGGATTGGGCAACAAACAAACACTGCTTGTATGATGGTGATGCTAATTTGCAACTATCACACAATATAAATATATGTGTGTGTGTGTGTGTATATATATATATATATATATATATATATATATATATATATATATATATATCAAGTAAAGGTAATAAACCTCATTAAAGGATTATAAATCCAATGAAAATACTGGTTAGTTACCAATCTATAGAAAGATCAACTATACTGTAACCGTATGAACTGTAGTCCATATATATATATATATATATATTTACACTCTCCTCTCACTCTCTCTTACACTCTCCTTCTCTCCCTCCCCCCTCTCTCAAACTCTCCATCTCTCACTCACTCCCCTCTCTCTACCCCACAGAAGACCATCCCTGCCAACAACTTACATGCTTCAAAACGCCTTTATCAAGCAGGCTCTGTTTCTTCGCTGTCATAACAAAATAATGTGTGGCGTCTTTATAGTAGACAATATTCTCAAGGTCAATACCAGTCTTTTCCTTAAGCTGATGAAAGAACTTTTGATTGTAAATAAATGCAACTCCACTGATTTCCTCTACTCGAGCCTCAGCTTGTGTGTTTCGGTTGATGAAGTTTGCTGTCACAGCAATGGCCAGTTTGCCTCGGAATTCTTTTCTCTGAAACCCTACAAGATGAGGAATCACAAAGAGAGAGAGAAGCAGATTGAATGTTAGAAAGTTTCTATAATTGAGGTAGAAATAGGTGTAAAAAAAAAACAGACAGACAGACAAATAGATACATTGATAGGAAGATGTGGAGAGAGAGGAAGGGAGAAGGAAGGAAGGAAGGAAAAGAAAAAGTAAAAAGAAAGGAAGAGAGAGACAGAAAGAAAGAAAGAAAGATAGGGAAAAAGGCAGATAGTGTTAGACAGGTAAGTAAACAGACATGTAGACAGATAGAGGTTTATGGATATAGAGGCACCGGTGGCTTTTGTGGGGTTTTCCATGAGGACCTTAAAGCACCTTCCCTATTAGGAGTTTTAATTTGTTCAATTTTAATTGTTATTTATCTTGTTTACACGTGGAAAACCCATTGTATCATGCCGTTTTTGTCTTTTATGTTGTTGTATGTCCTTTAATGTTAGTTTATCTGAGCCCTTGTGGCTAATAAAAGAATTATTATTATTATTATTATTATTATTATTATTATTATTATTATTATTATTATCATCATCATTACCATTATATCTTCCATGTGATATGTATGACTTTAGTCTTTCATTCCAGAGAGATATTGGTTTCATTGCGTATTAGGGGAGTCAGAAGACAATGCGTCTCTAATTACTGAGGTATGAAGGGATTTGAATTTGTTCAGAGTACTTATTTATCCCTCCTTGTGAAATATTATTTCTAATTTGTAAATGTATGGTGAGAGCTGGTGCAGAGAGGAGCTAAGACTTAAGAAAATGTTATGTTAATGTCATCTGTAAAGTTAACATTGAGATTAGGAAATATAAATAAATAACCAGTTTGAATTACCTTCTAATGTGTTTCTTTTGCCATCAGCACCAATAAGAACATCAAACTGATATTCTGATACAGGATGGTTTGCTGGATTAACCAGTGCACGCCATCCAATTTCTGTAATACAAAGAACACATATGATCAGTGAAGTGACTTTAAGATATGTAAATATAAACAACCAAAATGTCTGAATTTTTTTACATGTTTGTCATCAAAATACAAATAATTTTATAGAAAACAAACTTTATAAATCAATTAAATGGGAGAATCATATTAGCCATTCAAAACCATAGAAACTGTTAACTCCACTCAATCATTTAACTCTTCAGCATTTAAACTGGTCATTTCTGGCCCAAATATTCTACGTGCTTTATGTTCAAACAGGCCAGATCCAACTTTTCACACCTACCCTTCAATGTCATTCTAAAAATAAACGATCACATCATTGAAATCTTGAAGCTTCGAGATAATGCATCATTAATTCAAACCAAAGTGAATAAATAAGCAATACATTTCACAAACTAATCTGAATGCTAAAGGATTAATATTTGGTGACAAAATTTTCATTGCATTATCTACACCCTAGTCACAGATTTTGTGGTTTTGAATGGCTGATATGTGTCTCCCATGATATAATTGTTTCAGTTTCAGTATACAATCTCAGATCAAACTGTTGCCAGACAAGTACAACTCTGAAACTCTATTTAAAAATATCACAAAGTTTCAAAGTTTCACTTGATAAAATACATTCAGTGAAAACTGATGATAAAAAGGATATTTGAGCCTAGTTTCATTTGAGTTATATAAATTCTTGTAATAGTTCTTCTTGTTTAATATAATCAGACATTGTCTGCTAAATGGTGGGAAATGGTTACCTGGTCATTTACAGAATTTTTGCCTTCAAATATGATTTATCAGAACAAAAATAATGAAAACTTTTATCCATTAAGATAACTTAGTTTGTACAATTTCAAAATTATTCTTGATTTTCTTCCATATAATTTTATTTTGTATATTAATTTCCTGCTTGATGAATATCCATTATAATGTATATATTGATTAGAATATACATACACACAGATAAAAGGGTTTAAACTGCTTTTTCTTAGAAACAACACTGTCCATGTGAGTAAGCATGGCAACAGATGGCTGCATTGGCTTCCATTGAAGAGGTAGAAGAGGACAATACTCTGATTCTTACATTTATAATTCTATCCATTTCAGAATTATTTTAAAAATCGTAATACTCTGTAAACAGCAATGACCTACTTCCAAAGTCAGGTTAGCAAAGTAAGTAATCACCATATATCATTGTAACTGGCATAACAAAGTGCCATGCAGTGGGATTGAACACAAGACTACATGGTTGGGAAGCCACACTTGCGCCTTATAATACATTTTCGGTACATACGAACTAACAACAGACTAGGCATTCAAGTGTTATCTCCTTATCATTTCTGTCATGTTTAATCCCTTTTGCTCTCAAGCAGCCACAACTGTCAAAATATACACCCTGTGCCACAACCAAAAAAAGAAACAATGCACACATGTGGCCGCATGTGGCCCGGCGGAAGCTGGAACTCAACAACCTTTAATCAGGTGGAATATCTTTAACTACTCAATCACTGTCCGGAGCATTTATTTACTCATTAAGCTTCCCTCCCATTTCCACCATTACTGACAGGAAGTAGGTCTAGTACTCTTCATGATATATTGATTAAATCTATTGTTAATTCCAAATGTGTAGTACCCTTAATCTGATATCTCTCTTAACATGTCTCCAGGCCAGTTGTAGAATTTTCCTTTCATCATAATGCATGAACAGAAGACAAAGTTTAAAAACAAAAAATGGATAAATAAATAAAATAATAGATGATCATGAACCAAAGTAATTAATAAAAAATAGATAGTTACTAATTAAAAGCAATAAAAAAAAAATGGTTGTGGATCCAAAGAAAAAAAAATTTGATGTTAAGGTAAGAAAAAAATAATTTCTTATATCAGATAATCTAAATTGATATTTAGTTAACAATTCAAATTTTTGTTTAAAAGTCATAAGGGTTGGATCAGTCTTCTAATTTTAACAGCATTTACCAAACCTTAGAAATATATGTATCACAGATCATTAACCTTTAGCATGCTTAGGTGTATCATGGCGCCATACAAGTTTTCTCCCCTATTATGCTCAGACAACCAGCTCGAGTTTGGCCATGCTTTGACATCCATAGCAACAGATCACTTTCCAGCTTTTGTTTAGCTCACCAGTAATGACTCACAAAGCGCAAGCGCCTTTCCCTAGTGATATTGGAAACAGGTAAGAGATCTCCATACAGGTGTAACTTGGCAGGATGAGTTCTCCAAGATATGTTTAAGACTGCTCTTAACATTCATGTGTAAGTTCCATCTAAATTAATTTCCAGTTTTCTGGTAATCATCCAGGCTGTAAATAACCAAAACTAACAGAAGAAATGCCAGAACTTACTTTCTTTGCTTTGATCAGCCGGGGGTTCTAAAAGATTCTCAAACGATACATTGTAGTGCACCTCCACACCAAAAATAAGAGCAACTTTTAACAGAATGCACTGAAGTTGACGGATACCTGAAGAAAAAAACAGAACATTCACAACCAATTTTATTGCCATAATACAAAGATTTGTTTAACAGACAGTTAGTTAGTCATACACTGAACGAATAATTACTAAATGGCCATTGACCAACATTTCAAGCTAGACATTTTGTTAACTCTTCTATGACCATATTTTTTTTAATGAAACACATTGTATATAGTTTTTCAATCAATTTTGATAAATATTGAAGAATTTGGCTAGAGTTAATAAAATAACTGTTAGTATTATTAACCCTTTGGGGTTTATTAACCTCAAAGGCAGCAAGCTGGAAGAATTATTAGCATGCTAGGCAAAATGCTTAGAGGAATTTCTGTCTTTACATTCCGAGTTCAAATTCTGTCTATCTTTCATTCTGGGGGGGGGGGGGCGATAAAATAGGTACCAGTTGATCACTGGGGTTGATATAACTGATTTACCCACTCCCCTGAAATTGCTGGCCTTGTGCCAAAATCTGAAGCCATTATTAACTCTTTAGCATTCAGACGACTGTCAAGTGTAATGCTTACTTATTCACTGTTTGTAATTAATCATTCATTATCTCACAGCTTTGAGATGTTGGTGATATGACTGTTTATTTTTAGAATGACATTGTAAGGTAAATGTGAGAAACTGGATATAGGTGGTTTGAATATTAAACAGGTGGGACATTTTGGTCAAATATGGCCAGTTTAAATGCTAAAAGGTTAAGCTAATGTTTGGAACATAAAAAGTTTTGCCACAGAAGAAAGCTAGGATTTAAATTTAATTAAGAATACTTTAAAATGGATCATATTTCTAACAAAATATACAGCCTGTGATTTTTCAATTAATTTTTTTTTAATAATTGAAAATTTGAAAGAATTTAGTAAAATGACTAAATTTTTCATTATTAAACTGGTGTTTAAAACATATAAATAACATTCTAGAAGGTTTTAAATTTAATCCTTTTATAGATATATCCACTCAAAATTTCAATAGTGTTAAGTGCAGAAAGCAGTTTTATATATCAACGTGTCTTTGTTGAAGAATGTCTTGTTTGAAATTGTTTTATGTTGAGACATGTCAAGTTTACCGAGGAAATGTGAGTTACAGAAAACATCAATTCTATTTTTTAGTCAACATCTAAAAATATTATTAGTCAAATAACCGTAAAATTAAATTTTACAGTTAGAGAGTTAAACGATAAGTCAAGCTAAATGATCCAAGGCATTTTGTTCTCTGGTGTTCTATAATATCTGATCTCCATAAAATTAACACTTAACGATTGTGATATTCATGAAAAACAGGAAACAAGAAAATTGAATAATCTCTTCAGAAGTGAATGTAAATCAGTCAAACTTACTTATATGATCAATGGAACCAGCACAGAACTTCCCAAAGAACTTCTTGGCACCAAAATTCTTCAGGTCAGTTATAAGGAATGGCCAAAGATGTAGGACATTATTACGAGAAAAGCTATCTCGTTTCTCTAACACCACGGCCTTCCCACCCAGCAAAGCAATCTCTATCGCTGTCCTCAAACCACATGGTCCTGAACCAATGATGAGTACCTGAAATAAAAATAACAATATGATATATATATATATATATATATATAGCAGAAAGGAGTTCAGTTTAAATAATATACTCTACAACAAGTGTTGAGTACTTTCTTTCTCATTCAGGACAAAAGATAATGTTTGAATGTTATGTATGTCTTTTTTTTTTATCCATTTACTTATTTAGTTATTCATCTAAAGGTGAGGTTTCTCTCCATCTCTACATAGTTTCTTCCCTTTTTTATGGTGACTGACTGAGAAAATGCTGTCAAAAATGGAAGCAAGAAATTTAAAATGGTCACAGAGAATAGCCTCGGCTTCAAATATACGAGTAGACTACTGCAGGTATTTAAAAGTTCTTTTTCTTCAGCTGTATATTTAAATGTGTGTGTGTGTGTGTGTGTGTGCACTTAATTTGTACAATTTATATGGCTGTGTGGTAAGTAGCTTGCTTCTCAACCACATGGTTCCGGGTTCAGTCCCACTGCATGGCACCTTTGCAAGTGTCTTCTACTACAGCCTCGAGCCAACCAAAGCCTTGTGAGTGGATTTGGTAGATGGAAACTGAAAGAAGCCTGTTGTGTGTGCATATATATCTATATCATCATCATCATCATATATATATATATAATGTATGTATGTATGTGTCTGTGTCTGTCCCCACTCCCCACCATCACTTGACAACCGATGCTGGTGTGTTTATGTCCCCGTAACTTAGCGGTTTGGCAAATGCTACATTCACAGCTAATAAATCCTGTTTTTAGTGCTTTTTCCTAATTGCAGGTAAAAGCAAAAAAATTGTTTTTTATTCAAGAAGTATTTTAAGTGAGAGGTGTGAAAGCCACATATGAAACTTATCAGAATTTAACAACCTACCTTGGTATTTGTGCAAGCTTCGCCTTTTCTGTATTCCTTGTGGCTTGCTCTTTTGTCCAGCTTGGCCCACAGTGACTGAGCTTTCCATGATGTCAATCTCAATTTCAACCTTCGATAGAAATGTCGGTGATCCGTCTGTTTAATGTCCAAGGCATCGCAGAGTAGTTGGAATGTATGTAAGATAGATTTACATGTCCCTGCATTCACAAACTGGTCAAACAGTACATTTGGGTCTCCACTGTACCCACTTTCTGGCGCAGAAGTCTCCATCGCGCATGGTTGCAGTTACTGCAAAGAAACAAACATAATAAATGTTAAGTTAATTATTCTATTCAATCATCACCATCATCAAATTTTAATTTTTACTTTTGTGTTTTTTTAAATTCTGAGAGAATGACATTTCCACACTGTTAAGCTTCCTTTTCCATGTTCGATAAGAAAACTAAATACATTTTTTTGAAACAGTTTGCTCTTTGTACACTGTCTGGGAAGTCTTAGAGAGGCACATGGACACTGCCCCTCTTCTTGTGATAAATTAATTTACAAAAGAAAATTTGTATGTCCTAAATTTATGTACCTGTATTTCGGCAAGATTCATATTCATAAACTATTATTTCACACCGGATTCTAATCTCCTTAAATCTTAAATGCTAGACCATGATCACAAACACAGATATATAAAAAATGATGACCAATTCTGATGAATGCAAGAAAAATAAAAAATAAACAATACAAAAAAAAAGAACAGATGTCAACTGCCTGAAAAAAGATGACCTCAAAAGCTCCAAAATGTCATTGTATTAATATTAACATAATAGAGACTTCACATGTATGCACAGGTTGGAAGTGTCTGCAAATTATGACCTGGAAGTGTCAATACATTATTTTTATTGCTCTCTGCTGCGAAGCAACTTCGTAAACATAGTCATGCCTGCACCCACATGCAGACATGTATATACATATATCATCATCATCATCATCATTTAATGTCTGTGACAGACATTGGAGCTTAATGTATTCCTCTGACATCAAACCCATGCCACTATGGAAGATGGACATTAAATGATGATGATGACAATGATCCATACTGACATGGTAGCATTAAGCAGCCCGAGGACTGCATTGGTCCCCAGTTGTCTGCTTTGGCATGGCTTCTATGGCTGGATTCCCTTCCTAGCATCAACCCCTATAAAGAGTGTACTGGGTACATTTTTCATGGCACCAGCACTAGTGGAGTTACCAATCAACGTGCAAGACAAGACCCCTTCATAGGGTGGGGTTGCAATATTGAGGAAGGTGGTAATCAGGTGCCCTAATCACTGTCACCTTGTCTTGAATAGAAATAAGAAAATCTCTCAAGATCACCTGCAGATTTGAAGGGGAAGGGCTGCAAATTTGTCGAAAAGATAGACTATATAATCATCTGTATGGAGTCTAGCTCAAGAGAGGTGAAAGCACACAGCCTAGTGGTTAGAGTGAAACAATTTATGATAGTAAGGTATTGGTTCAATTTCTGGATCAGACAGCACAATCTGTCCTTGGGCAAGGCATTTCACACCATGTTACTTCAGTCCATCCAAATGAAAGACACTTATTTAATATAGTGCTGGTGAAGTCCTCTCCCCTTTCCACTGGTCACACCTTGAATGTTTCACAGGATCAAGGGCAGAAAAGTTTGAAAGAATACCTGTGTCTACTTGCCACCACATAAATACCTAAAACAATTAGCAAAAGTATAAGACATGCTATCAAATACACTGTGTCTGAGAAAAGGTAGATGGTCACGTCTAGAATGTCTTTGATCACAAGTTTGTTAAATCAGAACTGACCTAGGAGATAAACAACAAAAACCATTTTCCAGTAAATCATGAATTCCAAAAATATCTTCTACTTACATAAGGATTGAATCACAATTTAACTATGAGGAAACAAAGAAAAAGAACAAAAAAGGGAGGTGTGGATTAAGGAGCAGAAGATGCAGTGGGTGAGAGTACACCTCAAAACAAATGTTGTGTCCAGCCGTGTCCTGCAGACATGACTGCTCTGATGTAGCAGTGAAGTATGGTCAGCGACACCTCCTGCTGCAACTACTCCACCTCGAGGGCTTCATTTGTCAGATGCGCAGAAGTTGTCTCAATTTTGTGGAAGAAATTAGCAGTGTAGGGTCTGAGAACACCTGAGGTCTTGACAGCAACTGGCACAAACTGATAGCGACCAGCACTTGTTTGTAAATGGGTGCTGTTGGGTTTTTTTTTCCCCTTTTTTTCATATGTGATAGGTATTTACCTTATTAACCACCACCCAACCATCCACTTCCAGACCTTACAAAATGAAAATACAACTCCAGCTGGATTTCAGTAGATAACAAATGAATGAAGCTAAATACTGCAAGGCATTTTTCTTTATTGATCTCCTATTTCTGCTAGCTACAACATACATACAACCAGTAACACCTACACATCATAACAACAGCAATAACAAATGTGATAAAACCAGCTGTTCTCAAAAGAAAAAAAAAGAGAAACACACACACACACACACAAAAAAAAAAAAAAACATAATGTATGTTTATATTGACTTTTCATTCTGTAAAGTGGATTTATAAAAAATTTATTTTCTGATAACGCTTTTTCATAAAAGTAGAAAATAAATTAATGTTGCAGAGGATTTTAACAGCATGCATGGAAATATGTTCCATGAGTTCAGCATTCCGACCATTTTCTACAATCAATAATACATGGTTTCTTATGTTGCTAATACAATATCAGATTCTCTGCTAACATATCAAGTTCTTGGTTAACCAAAAGCTAACCAAAATTTTAAATATATTGTTATAGATTCATTTCTGGTGTAACAAACTGATAAATTAATTTTTCTCTATCAGTAACAGCATCATCACTGTCATAATCATTGAAAAATATATATGATGATGGTATTGATGAGAACAATCATGTAAAGGAAGGATAAACATGGAGCTGATGATGATGTCAATGAGGAGAATGATGACGACGATGTCAATGAGGGGAATGATGACGATGATGTCAATGAGGAGAATGATGACGGTGATGTCAATGAGGAGAATGATGACGGTGATGTCAATGAGGAGAATGATGACGGTGATGTCAATGAGGGGAATGATGACGATGATGTCAATGAGGAGAATGATGACGGTGTCAATGAGGAGAATGATGATGACGATGTCAATGAGGAGAATGATGACGACGATGTCAATGAGGAGAATGATGACGGTGATGTCAATGAGGAGAATGATGATGGTGATGTCAATGAGGGGAATGATGACGATGATGTCAATGAGGGGAATGATGGCAATGTCAATGAGGGGAATGATGACGGTGATGTCAATGAGGAGAATGATGACGGTGATGTCAATGAGGGGAATGATGACGGTGATGTCAATGAGGGGAATGATGACGGTGATGTCAATGAGGGGAATGATGACGGTGATGTCAATGAGGAGGATGATGACAATGTCAATGAGGAGAATGATGGCGATGTCAATGAGGAGAATGGCGGTGACGATGTCAATGAGGAGGATGATGACGGTGGTGTCAATGAGGGGGGTGATGACGGTGATGTCAATGAGGAGAATGATGACGGTGATGTCAATGAGGGGGATGATGACGGTGATGTCAATGAGGGGAATGATGACGGTGATGTCAAGGAGAAGGATGATGACGGTGATGTCAATGAGGGGAATGATGACGGTGATGTCAATGAGAAGCATGATGACCGTGATGTCAATGAGGGGAATGATGACGGTGATGTCAATGAGAAGAATGATGACAATGATGTCAATGAGGAGAATGACAATGATGATGTTAACGTGGAGAATGATAATGATGGTATTAACGATGAAAATGATGACGATGATATTAACGGCGAGAATGATGATGATATTAATGAGGAGAATGACGACGATTATACTAACAAGGAAAATGATGATATTAAGGAGAACAACAACGAGGTTAATGTGTAGAACAATGATGATGAAATCAACAGACAGAATGATGATGATATTAACAAGAAAAACAATAATGATAATATCAATGAGGAGAACAATGATGATGATGATATTAATGAGGAGATCAATGATGATGATATTAACCTATTCGTTACTATATTTGCATTGAAATACATTGCCTTTGTTTCAAATAGTTTTGAAAATAACGAATTTAGTGAAATAATTGTATCGTTATTAAGCTGGCATTTGGAACATAAATTAACATGAAATTTTGATTGGGCGTTTTAATTTAGCCCACTTTAAAACAGGGAATTTGTATCAGAACCAAGGGTGGTTGGTCTCAGGTGGATTGGTATCAAACTGGTTAATGAAGAGGAAGACGATGGTAATTTTAATGAGGAGAGCGATATCAACAATATTAATTGAAGAGAATAATGCCAAAAATATTAACGAGGAGACTGATGATAATGATGAGAGGCATTCATATACACAAGGAAAAAATATTCAAACAATATTTGGTTGAAAAAAAAAATTGTCAAACAAATATTAGCTGTTTTATTAGAAGAATAATAGCAGTGAATGATACCATCCATGGTGCCAATTTAGAGAAGGAAGTAAGCTGGTCAGTGTTAACAGACACACAGACAGACAGACACAAACACAAATGCAACATATGAATCCCGATTTTTAAAACAGGCAAACCATTTCACTGCATTAAAAGGGTTAGTGTTAGGAAGGGTATCTGGCTATAAAACAATACCTCAAAATGGCCATTTCACCAAAAGCCAGTATGGAAAAGCAGGGTATATATATATATATATATATATATATATATATACACCATTTTTGTGGTACCCCCTCCTTCTCTTGATGCCCTAATCACGTGCTTATCTTGCTTATTGGTTAATCCAGCGCTGCCCACACTAATCAACATTGCCTTTTCACTCATTAACTAACCCATTGTCTATCAATCTCTATTTTGTTTAAACCCTTTTACTGCAAAAAGCAGATAAATTCATTCAAAAATTTCATTATCCCCAGCACCAGGAAGCAGTTTTATATACCAATCTTTCTTTTTGTTGAAGAATGTCAGGTTTAAAACTATGTTCTGTAGAGATATGTCAAGTTTACTTGACTAAATAACCATGAAATTGCAATTAAAGGATTAAACCTTACACTAAAGACTATTACCTTTTGAGTCAATCTTTTAGCCTATTGTTAATCTCTCCCCTATTACGACTATATTCCTATTAAGCCCTACACTAACCTTATACTGCCTGTTGAGTCATACATTAGCCTAGTCTAGATTCCAGGCTTGCTAAACTGTCTTCTTAAGGTTTGTATTTAGATAAATATATTTCTTGTAGCCTCATATCTTTTCTGTCATTATTAGTCACAACAGACAGAAGCTGTTGGCTTTCATTTGAGTTGTATCTAAGGCAGTAGGTCTGCATATACAAACACACACACACACACACACACACACCAATGGATGGGAAGAATGAGGGGAGTAGTGGAGAAGAAATAATGGGAAGTGAGAGAGGAATAGAGCATGGATGCCTGCTTAAACACTCACACACAAATAGACATTTATACGCATATATGTATGCATATATACACACACATATACATGCACAATCACATGCACACACATAGAAAGAGAGATGGGTGGTGGAGAAATGTGTGTGAGAGAGAGAGAGAGAGAAAGAAGGAATGGTGCTTCTGTACTACTAAAAAAAAATGACTTCATAAAAACACGTGGATCTTAAATACTTTTGTACTTATTGCTTCCATTGTAGGATAAGTTTGAATAGAAGAAAGCTTATTACATTGATGTATCATAAATGGTCCTTGTGAATATACGTAGATGTGTGTGTGCATGTGTGTGTGTGATGAGGAAGGATTTTTTTGGAAATTGTTATGGATGTTTAAGGAATCTAAGCAAAAAAAAAAAAATAGGTCACTGGGAAGAAAAATTAAAAACAAAATTTGCCTAAATTGAAAAAAAAAAAAAAAAGAATAAACAAATAAATGATTGCTGTCAATGTTACCACCCCCACAAACAATAACCTAACAACAAGGGAGATCCAATGAGAGAGTGATCAATCTGCTAGAAATAGCAGCCAAATATTTAAATCACATCCGATTATGTTAAAGATGAAAAAAAAAGAGAGAACTACATGAATAAAGAGGAGATGGTCATGGATGGAAAATCGTTGATATGTTTGCCTGCACAATTGGGGATAAACAACAATACTCCACAAACCAGGGAATGAGCCTTTACGTGGTCACAACGTGCTAGAAATATCAGTCAAATCTCCCTCAAATCACATCCTACAGTCTTTAAAAAAGAAAGGACACACTGGATACGACTTGATGCACTGCTTCTGGAAATCGATGGAAAGGCCATGGCTGGAATAGTTTGTTGGATGAGGGCTGACTTGATGCTGAACAACAATAACAGTCCTTGATATATGGTAAAGACAGGATGGTCACAGCTGGAAGGCTCTTGGTCAAAGATCTGCTCAATCATAACAATACTATAACTAGTTTTCTTTAAGACATTCAAGGGAAGATGCGGGCTTGGCTGTGTGGTTAAGACACTTACTTGGCAACCACACTGCTTCAGGTTCAATCCCACAGCACAGCACCTTAGGCAAGTGCCTTCTATACCCCCCAAGCCAACTAATGCTTTGTGAGTAAATTTGGTAGACAGAAACTGTGTGGAAGTATTATATCAAATTAAAGTAAATAGTCAAATAAAAAGAAGAAACAAACTAAAGTTTTCTTTAAAAAAAAAATATAAATAAATTTTATTTTTTTAAACCATCCAACCCTGATTTCCTATTTTCAGCTCTGAAATTAATCTTCTGGGAAAAGAGTCTAAAATGCCAGTTGGCTATAAAGAAAACTTTTAAGAGTGGAATATCCTGCGACTATCTTGAATTTTTGGAATTTCTTTCTTTCTTTCTATTTTTTCTTTTTCGTTCCTTTAAAGACTGTTTTAGTTTCACTAAAATAACATTATTTCTTGGTTTTCCATGATATCAAAGTTAGGAGACACAAGCGAAAAATATTGAAAAAAAAAAAAAAAGATATAAAGTTAATGATTACATAATCTGATGTAACATAATTTCAAAAAGAACCACAAGTCCTGTGTACCAGATGATTACAGATGTGACAGTATCATCATCATCATTATAATTGTAACCTTTATCATCATCATCATCGTCGTCATCACTGTTCTCCCAAACTGTCACAATTAGACATTTTCACACTTCATCATTACTACACCATGCCTTCCCATCTTATTTGTGATGTGTGAGTTTATTAACCTTTCCATAACCATTTTTCTGTTAAAGTAACACTACCTTTGTTTCAATTAATTTTGAAAATGAAATCAAATTTAGCAAAATAGCTTTGTTCTTTATTTTTGTATTTGCTTTGCAAGATTCCTTGAGAAGGTTGCAAATAGTGATGAAAGGACTTTGACATACAAACAACCAAATCGATTGCTTAACCAACACATTAAACAAATGATCGATTAGTTAGTCAATTGGTTAAATATCTAACCACTAACAATAAAGTGATATTGAACCAGTGCATGTGCTTATTATCATTAGTGTAATGACACACCCAAGACACAACAAAGCCTTGTTCTCATAAATGTAATGTTTGGAAGACAAATTAACATGAAATTTACTGGAAGATTTAATTTAGATTACTTCAAAATAGGAAGCTTGTATCACAGAACAAGAAGCAGTCTTAGGCGGCTTGACATCAAAAGGGTTAAAGGTCTTATCCAACAACATTAGTATACACCCTTCTTGCGTAGCTCCTTCCCTAATCCACTTCCACCCTCATCTCACCCACCCACCCGGTTACCCTGCACTAATTATTTTCCTCCCTCTACACATGTAATATATACTTACTACATTTTCTTATGGTGCTTAAAATTCCTAAATACTTTGCTCACTTCCGTGCAGTCAGCTAGCCTGTCTGTCTTTCAAGTTTACACATCACATTCTAAAGATCATACTCACTTCTTCCCCTCCCCCATGCTTCAAATACCATACAGCGTCACGATACAGGGCTGTCTTTGTCACCAAGTCAGAAACTAGGCCCCTAAACATTTATAAACTAAACATACTACATAGACTTTTAATAAAGCTAAATGAAAATATTTAGATCCCTTTGAGAAAACAAACAAGGATTTATTTCTATAATGCATGAAAATCAAATATGTACACAACAACAACGTCTGGTATTAAATTAGACAAAGGAATCTGTCAACAGTTTTAAGAGTAAAACACTAATTGCTCTTATTTAATACAATGATATCCAGACAATTCCTAAATGTAACTTGAAAATGGGGTGTGTTATATTAGTGCCAACATAAAGGGTGTTTCATTAGCTATTAACAAAGAAAATACCAAATAGCAGTTGCTATGTTTGTCATAGATTCTTTAATTTCTTCACTGCAGCAAGAATGAATCTGAAGATAGGTAAACACATTTGGTTTACCTTTTACATTTTTATACCCATTCCAGGCCTTAGACTGTAGCCATGCAGGAGCACTGCCTCAAAGAATTTTAGTTGAACGATTCGACCTCAGTATTTATCTTTTTTTAAGCCTAGTATTTATTCCATTGGTCTCTTTTGCTGAACTGATAAGTTACAGAGATGTAAAGAAATTGACACCAGTAGTGGTGGGGGACAAACACACACACGTGTGCGCATGTGCATGCATGATGGGCTTCTTTCAGTTTCAGTCAACCAAATCCACTCACAAGGCTTTGGTCAGCCCAGGGCTATAGCTAGAAGACACTCACTTGCCCGAGGTGCCACACAGTGGGACTGAACCCAGAACCATGTGATTGAGAAGCAGACTTCTTACTATAAAGACAATCGCATCTAGTGAATAAGTGTAGTTTGGTATAGAGTGTCCAACAGATTCATTGTTAGTGGTTCACTGCATTTACAATGGCATGAACAAGAAGGAAGCTTTGGCACAAGTTAGGTGGCTAGATGTTAGGGGTGATGTGGTCGCAGAAATTGTCTGACAGCCATAACTGGGTTGTCCTGTTGCCAGACATAGGGTCTTCCAGCAGTCACCCTCTTGACCCAGGGCAGTACTACCTCCTCCAAGCACTTGATATAGGCCTCCGTATTGAGTCTGAGGCCATGTGGGAAGATGAATGGAGGCATAACATCGCCATCACTAGTGATCACTCCAAACACTATGATGTTGACTGGATGTTTGATTTTTATCACTCTCAGTACATGTCCTCAGATCGCACTGACCTCAGATTGACACCCAAACACTCTGAAGCTTTTGACACAAATGCCAAGCATGTTGTTTCCAAATTTCTGGCAGAGTAAATTGCATCACAGACGGTAACCAACTGACCCTACTATACTGTGTAGTCGATAAAATCAAAAGCAAAGAATGCACGTGTGAAATTAAAATTATAAAGTGGCGACAATTTACCCATCGCACCCTGTATATATATGTAGAGGGTCAAAACTGTATGGAAAATTTCAGGAATAACATCTAAAAAAATGTTTAAGATTCAGGGTTGGGATAAAAAAAAATGTGATTAAATGGGTGGAATGGTAGTGAATGGCAGAGGTACCAGAGTCAATAGGTTCATAGTAACAGAGAATGTTGTACCTTGTGATAGAAAAGGCAAGGAGAACATACTCTGGTGGTGTGCCAGTTGTTGGAGCGTAATGATGAATGAAGATTTGCCAATCAGATGAACAGTATTTCTTTCTCTCAAAACATTCCATAGCATGCATGCATGTGTGTGCGTGTGTGTACCATTTCTAATATATCAGCAATATGGCACTGGGCATATTGGTGCATATTTCATGAGATATAATTTATTTCATTGCTATCTATCTATCTATCTATCCATTTCTCTCTCTCTCTCTCTCTCTCTCTCTCTCTCTCTCTCTCTCTCTCTCTCTCTCTCTCTCTCTCTCTCTCTCTCTCTCTCTATATATATATATATATATATATATATATATATATATATATATATATATATATGTATATATATATATATATATATATACCATGTATTACACTGATATCGAATGTAACATGTGGTTCACATTTCCAAGTTATCTCTAAAAATATATATCAGTAATTATGGAACAAATCAAGTTATTATTTATTTGGTTTTATTTTCAACTGTTTCAGAATAAGATCTGAACAGATTTTAAAATGTTATCATCATTCTGGCATCTGCTCCACTCTCCTGGCATGGATTAGCAAATATCTAACTACACAAACATCATTTGTAAAAGACTATCTTAAGCCTATACACAACACATCTAAAAAAGAAAAGAACATAATAATCAGGCTTTTAATCCCCTTGTTACCATATTTCTTTTGAAAAACACTGCCTCAGTTTCAATTAATTTTTGATGGAAGGTTTTAATTTCGATCACTTTTAAACAGATTTGTATCATACATAAAACCAGGGGTGGTCTTAGATAGATTGGTATTGAAATGTGTTGCCAACATAATCATCATCGTCATCTTTCAACATTCATCTTCCATGCTAGTATGGATTCAACAGTTAAATAGAATTTTCACAAATAAAACTCAACCTAATTTAACCCGTTTGGGCAGGGGTGTGGGGTGGGGGTTCACATCCATCACCCCATTTTGGCCACCCTGTTATTGCCCCACTTCAACATCCCTCTTGATCTTTCCGCTGCCCACAGAGGGGCAGTACTACCCACTTTGGCAACCACTGTCTTAGAGCATGCTGTTGCAAATCTACACAAGTGAATGTGTGAAAAACGAAACAGGAATTTTGAAAGAATTATCTTTAAAACAAGTATTTAAACATGGGGTGGCTATTACCAGAATAAAATAGGAATTAAAGGGGTCCATGGGTAAAAAAACAGTTGAGAACCACTGCTCCAAAACATACCCTCAACAATTCTACAAAGCTTTCCAAAATGGTTCTTCCTAACTTCATAATTATCTTGACAATGAGTTTTCTTGAAAGCTATCTTGCACCAGCTGGTTTACTTAATATGGATAGAAATATAAATTTCACAGTTAACTTCTCCTAAAACACCCTTTAATACCATAAAACCGAACATAGAACATAAGCACAGCAACCAGTTTCATGTGAGAACCCCACCTTTACAACCACCACTGCCACAACAATTTATTGCAGACAACTGTGTTTGCCATGCCAAAATGTGCGTTAAGTCCTAACCATGTTTTGCTAAGCTAGGATGATGTTTGGATTGGTGAAAGAGCTCATGTGAAAGCAAAGGGTAATTAATCATACCACATAAATAACACCATATGTTTCAGTCTCCCACCACTCTTACTATCACCATCATCATCATCATAATTATTACCACCCCCAAAGAAGAGAAGGGAGAAGATATCTGTAATACTAAAGATAAATAGCATTCGTCTTTTTGTTGTTTGATTTTTGCATATTTTGGCATTGTTATCTTATTATAAATGAGATGTAATTTGCTTCATAGTGATTCTTATTTTTACCATGACAAGTTCTGTCCTACCCTCAATTTTAAGTGCAGAGTATGTACATATGTACACATACAAACTACATGCATATTTAATTATCACCCACCCAATAACTTACTGGTATTTCACACACCCCTATCACTCGCACCACGACAAGAGAGATGAAACAAGATGCCATTAGGAAACTTTCTTGTATCAGCGGTGACTTGCAAGTGCATAAGAACCTGCGAGAGTGCATCTTTGATGCAAAAATAATACAACTTTAATCTTACAAATCCATAGTTTTGTAACTTGTATTAAATTACTGTTGTGATTTTGAAGGTTAAACCATTTTAATTTTGGTTTTTAAAGACTTTGACAGTAAGTAATTTCAAATAATGAATGTGGGTGAAATTACACCAATGGACAAAAAGTTCATCACTCTTGATCAGTATGGTTTCTTGAGTAACTAGAAGTGACAGTAAGATCTTCTTCACACAACACCCTATTATCTTCAAAAAGCAGAAGGAAACATTAGACAAACTAATCCAAGATACATTAAGTCTGACGACAAAAAAAAACAAAACAAGAAAATGACAGAAAAGTCACAGCTAAAACATCTGATTAAAGGTTCTCTCAACCAAAGTTGATTTGGGGATAAAATTCAACAGCAAAACAAATATTCCAATGTTTTAAATATGCAAAAGAGAGGTCAAATAATTTAGTCCTAGAGTTCATTAAAACTGATGGCATGATTATGGTTGGAACGGCACCGATGTTTTGCTAGTT
The DNA here is from genome assembly GCF_046866305.1 of Octopus bimaculoides. Lineage (NCBI taxonomy): Eukaryota > Metazoa > Mollusca > Cephalopoda > Octopoda > Octopodidae > Octopus > Octopus bimaculoides. The sequence goes on from NC_142942.1 coordinate 51,363,520, forward strand.
GTTGTTACCATTCCAGAAAGAGATTCAATATTGCAATTTGGACTGAAGCCAGTACGCCACATTCTAGGGGTTGTTCCATCAACCTAGCAGATTTCAATGAATAGTATTAGCTGCACAATGGAAGACATGTGACAGAAGGCATCATGTGGAGGATCATTGCAATCTAGTCACATGCAGGCAATTTCTGGACCTATTCAACTGTGATAGTCATTTAACATGGATCATAAGATGGAGGGTAACTATGCCAGGATACACTTTGTTTACCATGATGGCATCCTTTATCCTTATTCATCATGTGCTTGTCTGACAGTGGGTAACTTCTCAATAGTATTTGAAGTTAGTAGGCTCGACTTACTTTGGCACATACCAAACAGTGAAGAAACATTTTAAATCTGGAACCATATTCCAAATGGAATACAAATTGCTCTACCAAACTTGCCTGAGGCAAGGATGTCATGGCCAAGTTATCCCCAAAGGAAAACATACAAAACTGTTGTATGTCTTGATTGAGGATGCAATGTAACGGTGATATTTAATCAATGTTTTGTGAATTAACAGTCCTGACACAAACACGCTACACACAAGAAGTAATACAGTTGAGTAGATAAGGAACTCGGCTACCATCTCATGAAGCTTGAGTTCAAATCCAAAGCAGTATTTCAATGTGTGGATATGGTTAATTCACTTAATTTTACCTTCATGCCTTAATTTGGTTCACTGTTAGCAACATGGACAAGATCTTCTACGGAATGTTACCCAAGATAGACCGATTCATATAACAAAGGAAGATTTGTTTCAACTGTTTAACATTTTGAAACCATAGATAACCAACAGCTCTTAATAGCTCTTTCCCCTCCTGTTTTTGCAGATACTTACACAAAGTTATACACAGCTAATTGTACAGAAACACTCATATCTGCCTACAAACAGCTCGACTAAAACACATATGCCCACATTCCCTCATCCCGACAGACACAAGCTATTAAAAACATATGAAATTAAAAACTGCTCAATTTCTAATTAATCTGCTTATGTAGCAGGGTGTGTCCCGGCACACAGTAACTAATAAATAAAAAGCAGTACTTTGATATACGTGTGCCATTACCAAAATAGAAGCTTACATATATTTCCTTTAGTTACAGTTTGTAATGTGAAAGATTGAAATAGTGAGCTAAATTAATAAAATCCAAAGAGAATTAACTTTTATTACACAGGTAAAAACATAGAAAAAACCCAGGAATTTGTGATGTTCATCCTATTTCTTAATGATTTTATCAATTTATTTACCTATTGCATATAGGTGTGGCTGTGGTAAGAAGCTAGCTTCCCAGTCACATGATTCTGGGTTCAGTCCCACTGTGTAGCACCTTAGACAAGTATCTTTTCCTACAGCCTCAGGCCAACCAAAGCCTGTCATATATATATATATATATATATATATATATATATATAAGCAGGCCGTTGTATATATAGGTGTGTGTGTGTGTGTGTGTGTGTGTGTGTGTGTGTGTGTGTGGCTGTTTGCCCTCACCATCACTTGACAACCGATACTGGTGTGTTTATGTCCCTGTAACATAGCAGTTCAGCAAAAGAGATCAATAGAATAAGCACTAGGCTTACAAAGAATATGTCCTGAAGTTGATTTCTTCAACTAAAAACCCTTTAAAACAGTGATCCAGCATGGCCGGAGTCAAATGACTGAAACTAGTTTAAAAAATAAAAGAATCTGAAATCTTTTCTTTCTGGCCAGTTAGCAAAAGTCTTTAAATGCTGACTTTTACATAACAAAGCCTTCAAATGCATACTAGAAAGACATTCCAAATTTAAATATGCGGATATTTATCATGTCTACCCTTGAACTGACTACTTGTCTTTCACTCAACAACTGTCCTTCCTAATCAATTCCTGTTTGTATTGATCCTATGTGAGAAAGTTGCACAACAGTTGAGAATAAAACAGGCAATACTGGATGCACAGCTGTGGTTATTGTGTCAAGCCTTGCTATCGATGTTATATTGTAATCCTTATAACAACACATGGCAGAAACAGTAGTGTTGTATAAAAATCACTGGTGATATTCAGTTACCTCCTTTGCCGTTGTCAGACTCTTTTATTTTTTCTTTTGTTCCTTCAGGATCCCTAAAAGAAGTCGCAGTAATACAATTAACTACAATGTCCTCCACAATAAATTTTGTGGTTGTGTACTAACAAAAGCAATAATTGTAGTCTTTTTCTGACGCTAGACCTTTCAATCAAATATGCTTTTCTTCATATACTTATCAACTTATGAAGCCAAAATTAACATCATAAATCCCATTCTGTCGCTCCCATAAATACTGTGTAGTAGTAACAGCAATACTTCCAACAGTAATTGGTGAATGAATGGGGTTTTGAATTTTTTTTGTTTTTTTTTGTTTTTTTTGTTTCACAGTTTTGCATTAATTTTGTTTTATGTAATATTAGACGCTTGTGCTTGTCCCTCTGTCATACTTTAGCCTCTCAGCACCGGGTTTAAAGCCATCTCCCCCTCCCAAACACTCCATCCCAATCAGTCATTGGGTTAACTTTTTCCCTTTTTTTTTTCTGTCTTACTTGGCAACCACACTAGTGTTGGTTGCATAAGTAAATAAGTAAATAAATAAAAGCACTAAGTACACTTTGTGAAGGAGTTGGCAATAGGAAGAGCATCCACTTACAGAATACCTCAAAAGCTGACACTAGAGTATGGTGCAGCCCTGCAGCTTGCCAGATCCTGTCACATCATGCAATACACATGCCAGTATGGAAAACATGCTAAATAGTGATGATGATGATGATAGGCTGAAAATTTTGTTTTTGTGGTTTTTGTGTGTATGCGTGTGTGTGTGTGTGTGTGTGGTAGTGGGGGAACAAATATGGACATTTACATATTGCTGTAGAAGGCATGTTGCTTTCTTACAGCTCATCAACTAGTAAATGAATGATGCTTGTTTCCCAATTACGAATACCAAGTGAAGCAAATTTATAAGCCATTACAGACGACATGATGGTTATCAAGGAATGGTCTCATGCACGATTTCCCAGCACATTAGGCTTACAAAAAAAAAAAAAAAAATGGTAAATGAGGAAATCTAATTTTGCAGCCAGGCGGATCAGACTTGATTGTAGACTGCAATATGAGCTCGAAGAGAAAGTGAGAAAGAAAGTAGCAAATGAAAGAGTGAATAATATTGTCAATGAATAGAATCGTAAAGAATGAGAGGTTTCATTGGCTATCAAGAGTAGCCATTGATAAGATGTTGGTAGCGTGACCTCATTTATGTTCAATAAAACCTATTAGGTGGTACTTTCACAGAATGTCAAGTAACAAGATGACACTATAAAACAAGCGTAATTCCTGTCCTATCATTTAACAAGAGTCCAGAACATTAATATTACATCCATTAAGTCTGGTTTTACACACATCAACTCTACTTCAAAACTGTCAGAGAAATAACTCAGAGACCACCTACTATTAACAAAGGTCATGTTTACACTAACTCCTCTATGCAAATCAAGGCATGGATTTAATAGTAAAGTCCTACATTTTCAGTGTGGGTTCTTCCTTGTATTCATTATTTTTTAAACATCTTGTGTCAATTTCTCCTACTATCATTGATAAAATAACTGCTTTATTTTCACAAGCCGATGAGGCTATTTCTACTCAAACAGGCAACATATTCAGCATAACAGCATTTGAACTTTCTTTGAACAACTTCCCTACAATATTTTATAATGAGTCTTAATAGGTCAGCTCAAGCAGTGCTAGCTTAAGACTTCTTTTGTCTACTGTTACAGCTTACACTTGCACTGGAATACACACTGTGCTTCAACAATAACAATACCTCAGGTTGCTGTTCTTAACATGAATACTAATACTACTCAGGGTTTACAATCTCACCCACCCTCAGAGTGCAAGATGCACGAAGAAGCTTTCTTTGTGAATTATAACCATAGCCTGTGGCTGGTGGAGGCACATGGCTTAGTGGTTAGGGTGCTGGACTCATGATCATAAGATTGTGGTTTCAATTCCTGGACCAGACAATGCATTATGTTCTTGAGCAAAACACTTCATTTTACATTGCTCCAGTCCACTCAGCAGGCAAAAAAATGAGTAATCTAGTCATGGACTGGTGTCCCGTCCAGGTGGGGAATATATACACCATGAAACTGGCCCTTAGGGGTCGGTATGACTCAAAAATGTAATTTTACCTCCTTTTTTTTTTTTTTTTTTTTGTAGTCTTGCTTGAAGAAACTTGGAGGCTGTCTTAGGATATGCACCTTCAGTTTGGTATTTTCCCAAAAAGGGATTCCTTTAACCCTTTTGATACCAACTTGACTGAAACTATCCTTGTATGTATGATACAAACCGTTTTGTTTATAAGGGATCTAAATTAAAACAAACCGGTAAAATTTCTTATTGACTTATGTTCCATACAAAATGACAAAGTTATTTTGTTAAATTTTACTAAATTCTTCATCATTTTCAAAATTAACAGAAACACAGGTAGTGTATTTCAACAGGTATATCATAACAAAAGGGTCAATACCCTAAGGCAGTGCTGACCGTGACTACAAGTGCTGCTAGGTTTATCAAATTTACAACAATGATGCCTATCACGTTCGGAACATTATGAAATTAAAATACACATTCTAAAAGAAAATTAAGCAGGGGTAAGACAACCAAGGAAGCCAAAATTAAGAAAATGTTCAGAAATATTAAGCTTGATCTAATACTATAAATTGATAATAATTTTGATTTTTAGAATCAGTTTTACTTAAGGTATCCAGCAGGAAAGAAATAAACACAATGACAATGATTCCAGTTTTTAAGAAACTAGTCAGAGACAGCTAGAAGACTGTAATTCACTAATTACAAATACTTGGGGTAGAGTTTGATTCAACGATGTAGAAGCCATAATTCCAAGGACTTCACTGTGACCAATTAATCAGCTGAATAATTTCATATAATTTTAGCATTCTTAAATTTCTATGCAATCTCAGAAAGAGAAAATATTTCTTATTTTTGGTATTAAAATTCTTTATTTACCAAAGGAATTTATTTGATCCTTCCTAAACAGTTCTACAGTAAGTATATGTACTTTTGTCAGTGGCATGGGAAATAGCGAGATTAGAAAGATGGAGAACATTTCATGAAATCAAATACACAGAAGAGTACTAAAATATGGATCAAGTTCACAGTATACGTGGTAGATAATACTCATAGATCCTAGGTGTAAATCTTAATAATCTTTTTAATTCACATGTCCTGGATAAAAAAAAAAGTAGTATTTGATACCCACAGAAGATACACTTAAAAGAAGTAAACTAAACAGACATGGCAACAGACACAAGAATTCTTAAAGTAATTTCTGTAATTTTACAATGGTTTGCAAGAATAAATGTTTCCAAGTTGGATATCCTCTCCATAATTCTTTCTAATTTTGGCACAAGGACTGCAATTTTGAGGGGGAGGGGGGAGGGGGGCATGATTGACTGTTACTTTATTTTATCAACTCCAAAAGGATGAAAAGCAAAGTTGTCCTTGGTGGTATCTGAATTCAGAGCACAAAGAACACAAAAAGCCAGAAGAAAGACCACTAAACATTTTGTCTCAGACACTAACAATTCTACCTTGCATGTTCTCTTTAATATTAAGCATTTTTTAAAAAAATTATCCCGGAAAGAGAAATAATGCAAACAATTCTGGCAATCCTAGTTCCGTTAATGTTCAATTAACTGTTTCAACTCTCCAAAGTGATAACAATGATTATTCTCCTGTTAGTAAGACAGAATCAAAGAGGAGAAGCTATTTTTTATTTGTCTGTTTGTTTGTTTTTTTTTGTTTTTTTTAATGTTAGTCAGAAAAGTACAGTCAGTGCTCGTAACCTTTCTAAACACTCCCAGACTGGAAAAAATGATGTAGATGAGGTTCAATCCAAACATTTACAAACTGTTGTCTACTGTAGGGGGGGGGGGAGCAAAGAAGGGGCTACTAAAAGCAACCATGGACCAGTCTAGATAATGGTGTTAAACGAGGTAGAGCATTAAGCTTACTACCCAAGTTAAGTAGCATCCCTAATTATTTAATTATGCCAAGCACCTCTATCACCCATAAACCATCGACTTATCAGTTTACAACCATTAAACTCCCATATACACTGCTCCACTCCACTTGTTTTTTTTGTTTTTTTTTGCCCAATAATGCAATTAAACAAGAACCTTTAGCTGACTTGAACTCATTCCTTACCAGCTTACAATCATTAAAACAAGCTACAACATAATATTTACTCTCACCCTCCACACCACCACTTTCGCTCTCTCTCTCTCAATCAATCAATCAATCATTTTACTTGCCTACTTTTAATAGTACACTAGATCTGCAAATTCACAAGTTTTGCGAAATTTTTGGAAGAGCAATTTTTTTTTTCCCTTCTTTTTAAGTATTTAAAAAGATAGATGAAATTTGTGTTGATAATTAATTCAGCATTACCTTCTATCACTCGAATACCAGTTATCTTACTGGGATCACATAAAAACATGAATTATCAAAGACAAACACAAGGGTATAAAACTGTTTAGCTTCTATTTTATGACATTGCTTTTGAAGTGTGTAGTTTTTTAAAAAGGAAAAAAATCATTTCTCATCTGCTTCTGCTACTACTACTACTACTACTACTACTACTACTACAACCTCACTACAAATACTGCAAACCACAATTGGTTGTTAATTATAGAATACAAATTCTATAGATATACTTTATTTAATATGAAAGAAATCAAAGCAATTATATGCTATATATATATATTACATGCAATCAAATGCTATGTAAGTGCACAAGCATGTATGTACATATACATGTGCACAGATGCAGTGTGTGTGTGTGTGTGTGTGTGTGTGTGTGTGTGTGTGTGTGGACTGACTGCGTTAACTTGTCTAATTCATGCCAGAATGTAAAATGCTATAATCATTAACACAAAGGTAATGAGTGTGTGTGTGTGATTGTTGCTTTACATTCACTTTTCATATATATGCACACACACACACACACACACACACACACACACACACACACACACACACACACACATGGCTGAGTGGTTTTAAAAAATCTTTGCAATTATGAAATTCTGATTTCAATCCCACCATGTGGAAAAAGTGAAGTCTGAGACATGAATTATAACAGTAACTCAGAGTATCAGCCTTAGCATGTGTGCACACACACACACACACACACACACTCAATCATGTATGCACACACACACACACACACTCACACACAATCATGTATGCACACACAATCATGTATGCACACACACACACACACACACACACAGAGTCTCTGGTGGATTCTGCCTGATAATTACATGTGCACTCAAATACATGTATTTGTGCATGTGTTCATAGAGATACATGTATGTGCATGTTTGTGTGCCAACACACACACACACATACACACACACGTGTGTGTTTGAGGGAGAAAAAGAGAAAGAAAGAGAAAGAAATCATTAGCTACTGGGAAAGTACACACGAGAATGGTGGTACAGAATGAGAGAAACAGAAAGAAAGAGAGAAAGAAAGTGTGTGTGTGTGTGTGTGTGTGTGTGTGTGTGTGTTTACTCATCTACTGATGTATGCGAGTGCAGCAGCAGCAGCAGTAGTTGTAGTAATAGTAGTACTAAAAAAATAATAATAGCTCAAAGAAGGAAAAGATTTGCCAACAAGCTGATCAATATTTAATAAGTCTTCTGCTAAATTGAGAACTGCCAAAGAAGATTTTCTTACTGTCAGTATTTATTGTATTAAACAAAAAAATAAATAATTAAATAAAAGAGCATTACCAAAAAAAAAAAGTACAAAGAAATCCACAAACAAATAAAAGAGGTCATAATAAATTATAGGTCCATGTAATTCATGTTTTATTATAGTAATATTAATAATAATTTTGTTTGTGAGATCAATTATTTTCTCTAATAATATAGGAGTGTTTTAACAGCAGTACAGCAGACACAACAACCAGTTTCTCCTCTTCCTCACATGAATGTACTATGAATATTATCCTCACTCCTGTTATTGTTTCACGCACCCTCCACCTGCTGTATTGAAGCAAATAGCTTTTAGACTAAGACATCTTTTCCTGGAACCAAAGACAATTCAAGAACAAAGTGATTCTTAAACACCCAGCGTTCAGATTATTCTGTCAAATGTAATTCTTATTTATTCACTTTGGTTTGAATTAATCATGCATTATCTCAGAGCGTTGAGATTTCAATGATGTGACCGTTTATTCTTAGAATGACACTGTAGAGTCGGGTGTGAGAGGTCAGACCTGGCCAGTTTGAACATAAAACAAGTAGGCTATCTGGGCCAGATATGGCCAGTTTAAATGCTAAAGGGTTAAGTATATTGTCCTGCAAACTGAGAACCTTGCAGGTATGGCTTTATTTAACTCTAACATCCACAGAAATCAAACGTTTTCTGAATCCCAAAGATCAAAAGGATTTATGCTTGTGGCTGTGTGGTAAGGATCTTGCTTCCCAACTACATAGTACTGGGTTCAGTTCCACTGTGTTGCACTTTGGACAAGAGACTTCTTTTATAACTTAGGGTTCACCAAAACCTTGTGAGTGGACTTGATAAATGGAAACTGAGTACCTTGTGGTATTTGTTCCATGTCTTTACATTCAGAGCTCAAATCCCACCATGGCTTACATGGGTGGTAAACTTAACCCGACACTCGGTTTAACATCCTCACTTGGCATCTTGACTGCTTTTAGCAGAGCGCCACTCCCTTACAAATATTCAGGCCAGGTCACTAGTTTTGGAAGAACTTTCTGCTTCCCACTCTCTCATCTTTCAATCTGAGAGGCCCTGGAAAAGTTCATAGGAACTGCTGTTCTCTCCTGAATTAAAAGTTTTTTTTTTTTTCAGATAAGTAAAGAAAAAAGCCGAAAAGCATATCAACACGGTTGTCCACAGTCCACAACTGCAACCCAAGCAAAATCTGAATCTCACATGACCATCACCTCTTGCAATTTAAGGCTCTTTCTACGATCTTCCTGTTTAAATTGTATACACTTTAGACTTTAGACCAGAGTTTCTCAACCCTGTTTTCCTCACATGTCCTACTTAGATTTTAAAAAGAACAAAAATAGAAAAAAAAGGGCACCACCATATATGGACAAAGTTACTTTCCAGTATTGCAATGTATTTAGAATCCTCTGAGTAGCTCCTGCAGTTTCTGCACAGAACAGAGCATCTCTGGTGTTTATTTCACCTGTAACACATCTCATCTTCATAATCATTTGACACCTGTTTTCCATGCTGACATGGATGGGTTAGTTGGTTTGACAGAATTTGGCAACCTGCAGGATTGCATCAATTCCCAATATCAGTTCTGACACGGTTCCTATGGCTGGATGTTCTTCTTAATGTCAATCTCTCAGTTTAACTTAAAATATTAGTGCAAGCTTTATTCTCACTAGTCACTTACATTCCATTCTAAAGTACACACACACACACACACACACACACACACACACATGCAACCCCACCTTGAAAAATACTGCTATAGACTACATATTCTACACATTTGTCATGAATAGACAAACCTATTGTGTTCACATTAGTTTGTCCATGACAACGGAGAAATATTTATGTAAAGACTCTACTCTTATTTATTTACCAAATGTCATAATTACCACCAAAACCAGCGGCACCATCATCACAATCTGAATTGATTTGGGAGCTTCTACATGGTCACTCAACCACCTAGAAATAGCAGCCACATCTCCCTCAAACAACACCCTGCCTTCAAATGAAAAAGAAAAAACAAAAACACAGGAGATAATGTCCAGGTTACACTATTCCAGAAACAACAGTGTAGTCATGGCTGGAGTGGTCTATAATCATAGATCACACTGCCACAGATGACCCGGAGTTAAACAGCATCATATCATCACACACACACAAAAAGCACCTGTGATGGTGCCACATTGTAGGCACCTGTGATGGTGCCACATTGTAGGCACCTGTGCTAGCACCATGTAAAGAAAACTTTCAGGCAGGCACCATGTAGAAACTACCTGTGCCAGTACCATGTAAAACCACCCAGTACACACTGTAAAGTAGTTGGCATTAGAAAGGGCATCCAGCCATAGAAACCATACCAAAACAGATGACTAGTACCGGGTGCAGCCCCCCAGCTTGGCAGCGCTTGTCAAACCATTGAAAACGAATATTAAATAATGATGAAGAAGATGAGGATAAGACCAGTCAAGCCATGTGAGATCAAAGTCAATGCTGGTGTTTTGTAACTGGAACCCATGCCAGTGGCATGTAAAAAGCATCCACTACACTCTTGGAGTGGTTGGCATTAGAAACCATGCCAAATCAGACTGAAACCTGGTGCCGCTCCCCAAATTACCAGTTCTCAGCATGGAAAACATATTAAATGATGATGATGCTGATGATGATATATACACACACAACACACAAATGCATGTACAATTTTAGTCTAGAAATTTAGCAGAATACCAGTAATACTTGAGGATTCAATGAATGAAGGTGGTTGTTGTTTAGTTCCAGTTATTATATTAACTTGTTTTATTTTTCTCTATTTTTCACAGACGTAGTATGTCTAAGACTAAATTATCCAAAATTTGTCCTATTTTTAAAGACAAGACAATGTGATTTGAGACAGACTTGGCAACTGTTCCAAATCTCCACTAATAAGTCATAAATTACTTATTCCAAGATAACATTCAAAATAAAAAAAAAGAAAAACACATAAGGATATGCAACTTGTATTAGTCTGTCATAGAAATTAAATTAGAATAAAATAAAATAAATTCTTTTAAAAAAAAAAAAAAATCAACACAAAATAAGGAGAGTGGAGAGGAGTTAAATTTAATTACTTTCTGAGTTATGTCAAAGTATTTGGGTGCTAAAAATGTGAGCTATGTTGATTTCATAGCCTAGGGCTGTGATATAATGCTAAGTGGCAGTTTGTTAGTCTCAGTTTTAAATAACTGACAGCTAATAGTGAAGGATGACATGTGAAACTATGCAGAAGAAGTGCCGAAATCATGGCAGAATATAAGGAGTTGTTTGCTTCAGTACAGTAGCAGCCACAGTAACATAATGAGCAGTGGTAAATTTGAATAGAATTAACCCTCTCGTTACCAACCCGGCCAAAACCGGCTCTGGCTCTGTAGTACAAATGTCTTGTTTTCATAAGTTCTGAATTAAAATCTTCCATCAAACCTTAGTCACAATTTATGTTCCTAACACTAGCCGAATGATAACTAAGTTATTTTACTAAATTCTTTGTTATATTTAAAAATGATTGAAAGAAACCCAGAGTATCTCAAAATAAATACAGTAACGAAAGGGTTAAGGAAAAGTAGATGTGGTCTCATGATTTTTATCTTGGGTTGAATGTAACAGGTGACAGTTCTAATTGAGCACATAACAAACGAGGGATGTTCTTTTATTTTTACTTGTTTCAGTCAAGGTTTTGTGGGCCAGTCCTACAACGTGACACCTTGAGCAAGTAGCTTCTACTATAACTTCAAGCCAACTGAAACCTTGCAAGTGGATCTCATAGGCAGAGACTAAAGAAGACCATTGCATCTATGTATGTGTATTTGTGTTCTCACATCTAGACACTGTGTGTGTATGCGTGTATGTGTATGTGCATGTGTGTGTATGTGTGTGCTTGGATTTGCATTCCTTTTTCTGGATATTGTGTCTGTCTGTGTGTGCATATTCACATTCCTTTTTCTAGATATTGTGTGTGTGTGCATTTGTGTTCCCTTGTCTAGAACATTGCAAGCTAATTCTCAACTAGTGCCACCATCATACCAGCAGCAGCAACCGTTGAGGTCTTACATGAAATCGTGTCTGGTCATTGTACTGTTGGTGATCAATGAACTCATAGGAAACATTAATGATTGGAAACAGGTGAGGGTTGGTGACAAGAAGAATACCTGGCCATAGAAGATCTGCCTCAACAAATCCAGTCAGGCCCATGCAAGCATAGAAAAATGGACATCATGGTGGTGGTGGTGGTGGTGGTGGTGGTGGTGGTAGGGGGATGATGGTGGTGATGGTAGTTATGACAACAACAACAATGATGATGATGATGATGACAATGGTGATGATGATGAATCATAAGTTGGAAAGGTTGTCACAGTCTGAGTCAATAATTTTGGATTGGTTTTTAACTTTTTTTTAAAGCATCTTTCTTTTTATTATTATTATTATTTCAAGTCATTTTAGGTGTTACCAAAACTACAAACTATTTTTACAAAATATTGTACACAATAGGAGAGTGTATAATAACGTAACAGAATTAGGGGAATGTGAGAATGAATTTGATAGAATGAAGATTATTCTATCAGCATGGAATAAAATACATCTTGCATTATGGCCTAAAAAGACTTCAACAGTATAAACATAGAAACGAATGAAATGGAATGGAAACGGAAGAAATGAAAGAAAGAAAGAAGGGAGACAAGAAAGAAAGAAAGATTCACATCACAACCTTTATAAGAACTGATAATGAACAAGCAGGGTACCAGTAGAGCATAACTGACTAGGTTTACCAGGTTTTAAACTGGAGGTTTTAACCTAAGATACCAACTGTATCCCATTGGCATGTAGGACTTGATCTCTAGGACTGTAATACAATTAAAAATGGCACATGCTAGATCTACAGAATAAACAATAATTTTAAAGAACTCCTATGATCATTGCTATATGAAATTACTCCCTCATAGTGTTTTGTTAGTTGATGTTGACAGAGTCAGGGTTAGGCTGTTCATCTTATTTGGATCTTTCAAGTCTTTTCACACGTTTTTATTACGACCATTAAGTGTAATGACAGTGCCTTTCCCAAGTAACTTTGCCAATAAATATAGCCCCCCCCCCACCAAAAAAAAAAACAGTAGTAGAATTCGCAAGAGATTAGTAAGACTCAGAGTTATAATTGTCAAGTTGTCAAGATACTTGAAATATTGCACATTTTAGTTTGTTTTCTAACACAGAGCAAATATAAACTATGAAGGCAATGATTTATAATCTGAAAGCAGGTGAATAAAAGTTATGTTGTAAAATAATAACAGGTAGCTCGTTATATTGTTATTTATATTTATTTATTTTTGCCATAAATATGACCAAACCTTTGATTTTTTCGTTTCTGCTCTGTTCCCAGGATTTTGCATATATAAAGTAAAACCATCTTAGTGACATCTGAAGTCATACTGGTAACAATCTGGACTACTACAGCAGCTGCTGATTATTATTATTATTAATATCGTCATTATTATTACCTCTACCTTAGTGAAGGCAGAAATTATTATCCTGCTGACATAGTAGCAAAGGTTGCAATAAGGAATATCAGACAATCTTTTGGATGCCTGGAAGTAAAAGGGTTAAGAACTGCTATATTAGATGTACACTATAAGCTTCAAGAACTGAGCAACAACCTACTTCTAACAGAAACAATGAAGTAGACTATCAAAGACCTGGTCATAAATATACAACAAAACTCTTCTATATGTAACAACACACCATAAAACAAGACTCGAGCAAGCATTTTGTTTGTTGGAAGTTTCAAAAGGAAACAAACAAAAAAAAAAAAAATGAAGAAAAAGGAAAAATCTACCAAAAGAATGATACTGTTTATCTTTTATCTTTTACTTGTTTCAATCATTAGAATGTGGCCATACTGAGGCACTGCCTTGAAGAATTTTAGTCACATGAATTGACCCCAGAACTTGCATTATTTCAAGAAACACTTCTGTCACAAGGGACCTTGAAGACTGCAGAAAGTATACTAGTCCTTATATATTTAATATTTCATTTATTCAATAGGACATTCAATACTTCATTTCATTTTACTATATATACTATATATTCCATATTCTATATCCCACATTAATTTTATAAGAATATAAATAAAACATAAAAAACAGAGTTGGAATTCTTTTGAATAATATATTCCTCTATACACTATCATACAAACCCCCTTTTTTTAATTTATATATATATATATATATATATATATATATATATATATATATATTAATGGCTTTACTACTATGACACAACTGCTTTATATATTTTTAATTTATGTCAGCGAATTTGAATATTTACATAACTGGAGGAGATGGAGTTTTGTAACTGAAAGTAAATTGTAACTAAATATATGTCACACCATCAGTCTAGTTCTTAGTTGTTAATAATGAATCTAGCATCTCAAAGAATGAAGCTGTTATTCACAGAAGTACATTCTATTGCAGAATCCCCCCCCCCTTCCCCAAGCTCATTCTCCTGCCATAAGCAATCTGACCTTTATGAAATGAGATCAGTTACTGTTTTGTTGTTTTTGCCTTCGTTGAAACAGGTAAAAACTAACACTACTATTGAAGTCAGCTGTAGTCTTGTTACCAGCTAGCTTTGACTGACTCCACTCTGGGCAATATTGCAGTGAGATCACTCTTACACACACATGTACAAAGACGCACACACGCACACACAGATACATACATGCATTCACACACATATGCATACAGAAATACATACAAATTTACAAGCAGAAACACAGACACACACACACACACACACATTTACAGATACTCTGATCTACGTGCACTAACACACACATGCAGAAACGCACAAACGTGTACATCCTCATGCATGAACACATTCAGAAACTCACATGCAGAAATGCATATGTAATACGTGGAAACACATGCACGCATGCTTTCAAACATACACACAACACACGCACAAACACTAATGCACACAAACACACAATCACAGATACACAAAACACGCACAATCACAGATGCACACACACACATCACTATTAGTTTACACATCAAATAGAATTGTTGCTCACACGTGCACATCACTATTAGTTTACAAAGAAATCGTATCTTGTTCAGTTTGACTTTATATGACAGTTACATTATGCTTGAAAAAGCAAAGTAAAAAACAAAAACACCTCCACCCCATCCTGCATCTCTCTCTCTCTCTCACACACACACACACACACACACACACACACACACACACTATATGTCATCTCTCTGTTCTGTTTACACATCACACTGTCATGTACAGAAACAATATGTCCAGATAAACAGCATCATTCAATCAGTCATTTATTCTCATCTGAAAATGATCCAGTTGTTGATGATTAAAGACCATCAGCTCTACTGACTCATCCTAACAAATACATTAGATGTGAACGTGGTTGATGTGGATAACAAGTCTGCTTAGCAACCATGTAGTTCCAGGATCGATCCCATTGCACTGCACCATGAATAAGCACCTTCTCACATATTCCAACAAATTCCACCCACAATGCCTAGAGGGTGGAAGTTGGTAAATGGAAATTATGCAGAACCACCCACATCATGTGTACATACACACACATGTCTATGTATGTATGCACACCTCTGTATATGTATATGTGTGTTTTATGCTTAAACAGGTAAAAAAAATTATTAAGGTGTTGTGTCCTCTTCCTTTCTTGTAACACAAAAAGTACATCCTTCAAATAAGTATTGGGACCAATATGATTTGAACACACACACATACATGTCTATGTGTGTATGCACACCTATGTATGTGCATGTGTCAGTGGGTGCATGTGTTTCATGTTTAAACAAGTCTAAAAAAAAACTTTTTAAGGATGTTAAATTGTGTCCCCTAATTTCTTGTAACTTAGTGGTTTGACAAATAGAATTTGATCAAATAAGTACCTCCTTGAAATAAGCACTGGAGCCAATATAATCTACTGATCCCTTGCAGGTTGTGCTGCAGCATGGAAACAGTCAACGAAAAGATGTGAATATTCTTTCAGTGTGTATGTTTGCCGATATCTTGCAACTAACATTTATGAATCACAATAAATCAAATTTATTTATAGAACCTCATTTCATGCAAAAAAAAAAAAAGAAAAAAAAACCCCCTGAAATTACTATATTTCAACACACATTTTTTTCTATAACAAATGAAATGGGTCTTGACTGACATGTCTAATAATACTCGACTGTGCTTGAAGATTCGACAAACATAATCAGAAAAACATTTTGCTAATTACAATCAAGAAAAAGAACAACCCACAACTAATGACAAGGAGAAAATATTGATGGAGAACCATAAATATTTTCGTTAATGTGTCTATATTTTTATTAATTCTCATTTATTTTTAGGAAGGGTGAATTCTTTAATTTGTTGTAGTCCTTATGGCTAAGGCCATGTCTGTCGACATTATTGTTTTGAATCCATTTCTTCATGTTTATTTTACATTTGATTCTAGAAATATAATAGCTAATGACATGAACACAAAAGAAAGATAAACAGACTGGTAGTAATAGTGATTTTGTTTAGTTTTCACTAAGCTAAGAAGATATCTTGCTGTTTCTTGGAATAAAGACATCTAAGGCAAAATTCTACCATGGATGCTTGAAAAATTCTACCATGGAGCCTTGTAGAGCCCCAATTTACTATTTTGCTTGCATGGACCCCTAAAAGCCTTACATGGTCCCCAAAGGTCATCCAGACCCTGGTTGAGAATCACTTGTCTAGACAGAGAGAAATCAAATAGTTCTAGCCAGGAATGGAAACCATGTTGCAGACTCAGTTTGCCATAACTTGATCTCTACTTTGCAACACTTACCTCATTATATAGTTAAGCTATCACAACATATTCTCTCATCACCATGACAGGTGAACTGACAAAGAAATATTATCAACTAAACAACTAAAAATGAATGCAGCTATAGGACTTCTTCAAGAGTATTGATTTCAGGGTGGGGGTGGGTGGAATGTTCTAAGGCTTTTATTCATGAGATTATCAATGATTTCAGCTTCAAAACCTACTTTTTTTTTTCTCCTAGCTATTTTATTGATTTAGATTTAATATTACTTTTCTCAAATAGTATCATCAAGATAGCATTTATTCATTGTAACTATATTTATATTATTGTTTCAGTTCAAAATTAGATCATATATATACTAACTTAAAGTAGAATTGGAGAGAAAATATATGAATGAAAATTGTGAGATAAGCTATTTGGCAAATATAATAGGCGAGACGAGTGTTTAGATGTAGATATCCAGTTTATTTTGAATTGTAATGTTAACATAAGTGTATCAGTATGTATGCATGCATGTAAAACATATACGTGTTATGTGTACACATACAAATATGCTGTGCTTGCACATGTGGTTTTGCTTTGAAACAATACAAATTTAACTTTATTGATTTACCAAAATACGTTTTTTTTTTTCTTTTTCTAAATTGAAATAAACACTCATACACACACGAATATTGTTCAGCAATTCTAAAATATCATACACTCACACACATATATAAATTTTCTCCACTAAAATAGTTCTTACATAACAGTGATTCATACAATCCCAAAACCAGATATTTGCAGTAGCTATGTAACAAACATGAAGCTTTATAAGGTAAAACTAATGACTTATTCTGTTTTCAATAGCACTCCTATTTTTCTGTTCTGTTTAGTTTCTTTTAAGAACAGGTTAGTGTCCATCCCTCCTCACTGACCTGGGATAAAGAAAAGATTGTCATTATTAATAATAACCAAACTTGACTCAGTTTAACTAGTATAATCTGTACTGGCAGAATAATTGTACAGGTAGACAGGTCAACAGAATACAAGTAGTAGGACAGGTAAACTAATCAACTATGCACCCACTCACTAATTGTGTAGCTTTGTGCCTGTGTTAGAAACCATTATTTAGTTGAAGGAGAATAGGTGGCATCCATGGTTTTTATGGATAAGGCTTGCAGTTGATTGCTATTCAGCTCGAGGTTCTGAAAGTTAGTAGCTGCAAAGAAAACATGTGCAAAGATGGTGTTCCAGAACATTGTAGATCTGCAGAGAAGGGATTGAACAAAATTTTTAGAGTAGACTTTGGAGTATTGGAAACAAAAGTGATGTTGAACGAAGTAGACAAGGTCAGACATGTTGGATGGGCTTTGCTGCAGATGGTATACAAACTGCTAGTTCAGAAGACTCAAAGATGCTATAATCTCTCTGCAGTGTAAATGCTATAATCTCTCTGTAAGACAGCAATTGTGGAGGCACAATGGCCCAGTGGTTAGAGCAGTGGACTCACAGTCGGAGGATCGTGGGTTCGATTCCCAGACCGGGCATTGTGAGTGTTTATTGAGCGAAAACAACTAAGCTCGACGAGGCTCTGGCAGGGGATGGTGGCGACCCCTGTTGTACTCTTTTGCCCCAACTTTCTCTCACTCTTTCTTCCCGTTTCTTGAGTAATGCTGCAATGGACTGGTGTCCCGTCCAGCTGGGGGGGGGACATATTTGCCATAGAAACCGGGAAACCGGGTCCATGAGCTTTGAAAGGGTGAAGAAGAAGGACAGTAATTGCAAGGTGTTGATGAGTGAATATAACAGCCATAAGCGGAGTGATTCTTTTATTATATATTATAATAATAATAATAATAATATCATTAAGGTGGTGAGCTGGCAGAATTGCTACGATACTCTGGCTTTACATTCTGTGTTCAAATTCTGCCAAAGTCAATATTACCTTTTATCCTTTCGGGCTCAATAATATAAGTATCAGCTGAGTACTGGGGTCAATGTAATTGACTTCCCCCTCCCATCAAAATTGCTGGCCTTTTGCCAAAATTTAGAAAGAATTATTATCACCATCCTTAAAGGAATATTCTCATACATCATCTTTTCACTTGTAGTCATTTTTGGCAGTTTATCAAACACTCCTTTCAAAATATATATGTCTCTGACTCACAAACAAACAAACAAACAAACAAACAGATACCTTCAAAAAAATCTAACTGAACCAAAGAATCTAATTCCTGGAATTAAATTTCCTCCCTATAGTATTGATCCTCAACCCATCCAATTCCCTTGCACAAAACCAGAGCTAAATGGATATAGAATTGATTTTTCCCTACAATTAAACCATTTTATGAAACCCTGAGTCATCCATGAACTGAACAAAGGAATAAAAATGTCTTCTTTTTTACCAAATATGGTTATATTTCACAGCATTATCAATCTGACCCGATTCAGAAGCAATATAATACAACATGTAGTAAACAGATGGGAGAGAGAAACAAGAGGAGCAAGGTCAATGGTACTGTTTTGTAAATAGCAGTTACATATGTGCAGGTGTGGCTGTGTGGTAAGAAGTTTGCTTCCCAATCACATGAGTTTGGGTTCAGTCCTGGTGTGGCCCCTTGGGTAAGTGTCTTGTATCATAATCTCAGACCAACTAAAGTCTTGTGGGTGGATTCAAGAGATAGAAACTGAAAGAAGCCTCTGTGTGTGTGTGTGTGTGTGTGTGTGTGTGTAGTCAATTCGGCAGAATTTGAACTCGGAATATAACAGTATATAACTACCCTACCGTTTTCCCCATTCCATTGCCTCCATTACAGAGAATTTGAGATAACCAAAACTTGAATCCAAATTTTAAAAAATTCTAGTACCATTTATGAGAAATCCTCTCACTACATGAAAGCATCAATATATAACCACTTGACCTGTTAAAAATAGAACTGAATTTCCCTCAAGCCACATTGTTCAGACTTGAAAAAGGAGATATTGTACAATGTAGCCAGGGTGTATGCTATATCTGGAAAAGAAAAAAATGGATGACGATGGCTGGAAAGCTTCTGATGATAGCCTGTTCAATAAGAGCTATCTTGGGGGCCAAATAACAACTTCAAAAGGTTATAAGATCAATTCTTTTTGAGAGAGACAGCAGATGATCCAGTATTTAAGAGGAGTCAATAAAACAGTTGTATGTTCTAACCAATACATTAAATCCCCTTCCGTGAAACAAATCATAATAAAACTATATCTATTTATATCTATATACATATATATCTATATATATATATAGATATATAGATATATTTTCAAACCAATAACACCAATCATTAACACTGATATTGAAAGGAAATAAAATATGACACAATACGAAATATCCCAATATGTCATGGCTCTGTTTCTTTCTGAAGGAAAAAAGGTGGTGGTGGCAGTTGGTAGTAGCTGTGGTAGTCATCGCTGCAGTAGTAGCAAGAGCAGTAGTATTGGAAATGGTGGTGGTAGTAGTAGTAGTAGCAGCAGTAGTAATGGTTGCAGTGGTGGTTGTAGTAATTGCAAGAGCAGCAACCTAAGGAAGGCTACTATTCCAGAAGAATTACAATACAGCGTACTGGAACCAGAACCTTATGGCAATAGTGGTATTGACAAAAAACAAGAGCACTCAGAAAGCACAAACCTCCACCAAGGCAACACC
Organism: Octopus bimaculoides; assembly: GCF_046866305.1. Lineage (NCBI taxonomy): Eukaryota > Metazoa > Mollusca > Cephalopoda > Octopoda > Octopodidae > Octopus > Octopus bimaculoides. The sequence goes on from NC_142942.1 coordinate 51,383,879, forward strand.
AACACCAGGATTTGACTTTTATTTCTAGCTTATTAAGCAACTGCATAGAGGTTCCCATTTTGGCTTGAAAACATTGTATGCATGTATGTATATTAGTGTGTGAGTGCATGCATATATCTTTCTGACTGTGTGTGTGTGTGTGTGTGTGTGTGTGTGTGTGTGTGTGTGTGTGTGTGTGTGTGTGTGTGTGTTCAAACACTTTTCAATAATTTCTCCTCTTATGCTAATCGAGACAAAACACTTTAATAGCCTTTGTTATATTCAAACATTACCACACACACACACACACACACACACACACACACAGGATTGACTTTTTAAAAATTAATGGAATAGAAAATTGAAAAATGTTTTGCAACATGAATAATTAAACAAAGCTAACATATCTACCATAAGTTATTCCAGCTGAGCAGCTTTAGGTAACACAGACTGGGTGGTGGTGGTGGTGGTGGTGGTGGTGGTGGTGGTGGTGGTGGTGGTGGTGGTGGTAGTGTTGATGGTAACTATGATAATGGAGGCTAGACGAAGACGACAGTGGAGACAAGGATTATGATGTTGAAGAAGATAATGAGTTAACAGTGGACGTTAGTCCACTTAATTCTAATTAATCCATAAAAAAAAATATGTCCCAGAAAGGTCAAGAATATATATTTTTAGCAGTATCTCTGCAAGAAATTACATATGACCTTTCCACCCACACTCCATAAAGCCATCTCAAACGGGTTTCTTCATGCTAAATACTTCCGCAAGAATCCAGGACAAAATCTCACTGGATGCAAAATTACAGCCTCCTTCATACATTGGAATCTTGTATTGAATTTCAGAAATGCTATGTTGTTTTTATATATATATATTTTTTTTTTGCCTCTTTCAGAAAAGGGGAAAAAATCATTTTTTGTTTGTTTGCTTGTCTCTCTCTCTCTCTCTCTTTTTCTTTTTGCCATTTCTTAGCATGTTACCTTTCAGTGACTAATTCGATTTTGATGAAAAAGTTGCTATTAGATTTAATAAACTGCCTGCATGATATTGATTTCTACTGGTTTAATGATTGTTTGATATTGAAAAATACTACCAAGGACAGAGGCAGGATTTAAATTTCCTAAACTAAAAGAAGTAGAGGATGACAGAATTGGTGGAGTCAAACAAAAATTACATTCCTTTATTCTTTCTTTTCTTTTTGCCTTTTTATTTGTTTTCAGTCACTGATCTGCTGCCATGTTGGGGCACCATCTTGAAAGGTTTGGTCAAACAAATCGAACCCGGTATTTTTTATTATTTTTTTAAAGTCTGTTACTTATCCTGTTCTATCTCTTTTGCCAAACTGCTAAGTTAAGGGGATGTAAACAAACCAACAGCAATCAAATGATGGTGGTGGAGGACACATGTGCGCACGCACGCACGCACACACACACACACACACACACACACACATGCACACACACACACATATATATATATATGTATGTGTATATATATATATATATATATACATACACACATGTAGATATATAGCAAGGTTCCTCATTGTTCCATCTGCCAAATTCCCTCATAAAGCATTGGCTGGTGGGCCCCACAGCTATAGGAAGAGACACTTGCTCATGGAGTCTCACAGTAGGATTGAAACTAAAACCATGTGTTTGCAAAATAAGCTTCTTAACCACACAGCTATGCCTATGCATTGTTTTTTTTTCCCCACTTTTTTTTTAAAGATTTGTAATGGATCGATAAGGAGAGGAACAACAGTGCCCATGACCCTTTTCAGGGCCCCTTGGTGAGAGGAAGAGGAAGTTATCCTCAGACCAAAGACCTAACCCAAGTGTTTGCAACACTATATCAGTCAAGTATTGATACAGTCAAGAATACTCTGAAAAAGCCAGTGCTAGCACAGCTACAGCACAGCAACAGGAACCAGAAAATGAATGGAAGATTAAAAAGAATATAAATTAGATGTTTTAATAATATATCCATAAGAATTTAGAAATTATTCCTTGCATCCACAAACAATCAGAATTCCCAAAACTGACGTCTAAGCTAAACAATCCATCAACTTGTACCTTGACACTGTTATTCCTCAGCAAGCCCTAAACACTCATTTAATCTATTATTCACTGGGAGGAAAAGGGAGGAGAAACAGCTCCGAGGGACATTATAATAATTGAAGATTAATGAGTAGAAATTAATGAGTTGGTTGGTAGTTCACTGTGCTAGGATTAAAGTATTTCACACGAGAGTGAATACATGAATAAATTATATCTTTAAGTAACAGTTGATGCACTACTTGGCTCAGTATATTTAACAGTGAACCAGATTATCACACACATACATACATACATACAGACTTCTTTGTAGATAAAGGAAAATTAAAGGATGCTACATATAGAGTAGAGCCAACTGGTATTCAACAATGGGTGATTAGGACTACTGATATTGACAGAAGAGAAAATAGTCTTTGATTAAATCCCCAAAGTATTAGCAGCAAAAGAGAAAGCAGCTGGAAGTTAGTAATCCAAAGATCACAGACTCAGCCAGCAACTGACTTCAAATGACAGGAAACTCTAAGGCAGCGAGCTGGTGGAATCATTACTGCACCAGAAAAAATGCACAGTAGCATTTCTTCTGACTTTACGCTCTGAGTTCAAATGCCACCGGAATTGACTTTGCCTTTCATCCTTTTGGGGGAGCCGATAGAATAAGTACCAGTTGAACATTGGGGGTCAATGTAATCGACTTATCCCTCCTCTAAACCTCCTGGCCTTGTGCCAAAATTTGAAACCAATAACAGGAATCTCAGACAAGCCAACAATGGGAATGTTTTTGTGACCTGTCATCCTACTAGATATAGCAGCCAACTTTCCCTCATGCTACACTACTGTTGTTAAAAAGGAAGAACTCATTCAATAGTGTAATCCTAGATGCACTGTTTTGGATTAAAAGAAGGGAATGTCATGATTGGAATGCCCTTTCATCATAGATATACTGGATTAGAGATGATCAGGAACAAAACAGCAACACTGAAAGCAACTTTGAGGCTTTCAACAAGCACAATCAAAATGATTGAAATAGCAGTCAAATTCCCGTCAAATTACACTATACCATCTTTAAAAGGGAAAGGAAAGAACAGATATGTACAATCTACTTTTACATACCCCTGAATGTGTTTGATCATAGATCTGCTTAATCATAGCTAACCCCAGGGCTGTACAAGAACAACAAAACTGGGTTCTCCTAGATTGGTGATTATGTCACATGACAAGTGATCCTTGAAGAGTTTGCACATGTTGTAAGATGTTGTTCTCCTGATTTTTGAATATTCATTCAATGAATTTTATTGATTTTTTTTGCTACTATTGCTAAACAGACATTGTCTCTGTGACACCATGTAACATGCATAATCTGGACTAAACCTAACACCTGATTCTTCTGTCAAGATAAGCACACACACTCATACAGTGTGTGTGTGTGCATGCATGTATGTGCATATGCATTTGTCTGTGTGTGGGGTGTGTGCTTCTGCAAACATGAAAACCAAACAAAAAGAAGATAGTGTCAGTCGTGTCTATCTATGTGGATTAAGGAATTAAGATACGAATATAATAGTCTCTGGTGAGAAAAAGCAAACAGTTTTGTGGCAACAGATAGTATTAGCTCAAAAATCATCATTTAATGTCCTCCTTCCATGCTGGTATGGGTTGGACAGCTCCACAGAAACTGGTGAGTCAGAAGATTGCATCAAGCTCTGGTGTCTGCTTTGGTATGGTTTCTATGGTTGGATGCCCTTCCTAATGCCAACCACTTAACAGAGTCTATTGGGTGCTTTTTTTATGTGGCACCAGCAGTAGTGAGGTCACGCAGTAACTTGCAAGACAAAGACCCTCAACTGAGGTGGCGGAGGGGTACAGGGTGGCTAGTATTG
>NC_142942.1:51392791-51425291 GCF_046866305.1 Octopus bimaculoides
CACCTTTATTTTTTGGCAAAGCTGGTTAGATTATATTCTTGTATTCCTAAAATAACCATTCTGACTAGGGAACAAGGAATATACAGTGAGGTTAGCATGATTTCTGTTCAGCTTTGTTGCTGCAGAGAAAAATGCAGCTGCTGTTGTCTGTCTGCCAATAGGTCTCCCAGACATTGGATGGGAGATTTCTGTTGCTAAGCACAGGAAATTTCGAGATGAGTTCCGGATGCTTTGTGTGCACATGCAACATTGGTTTTTTTTTCGCTTTGTTTTGTTTTTGTGATACATTTATTGGCAAACAGCACATGCAGCTAAAGGGCTTCTTAACACCAATGATGGAATTAACAGATGTGACCACCAAGAGAGAGAGAGCCTTTAATAAATATATGGTAAGGCAAAGAGGAGGGTGCTGCTCTCAGCAATAACCGAAAGTGTAATATTTGGATGATGACAGTAACGATGATGATGATGATGATGATTACAGCAGAGTGTAACAATAGTATCAGAAACAAACAACACAATGACGATGATGACAGAACAATTTACAAGGCATCAAATTATACAGCCCTGTTGTCAGACAATCAAATGATACTGACCATGATAAAAGATAAAAGCAGACAGACAGCTGCTGCCACGTCCCTTAAAAGCCTCTTATTTTTAGGAACCAACTATTGATTTCTATCCCCCACCCCAATTTCCTAGCTTCATTTTACATAAACAAATCAAGCACACGTTAAACAATAATAATAATAATAATAATAATAATACATTGATAATATTGTATGGTGCTTGATGAAGGCAAACTACTTCATATAAAACAGACAGGCTGTATGAACTCTGCACATAAATATATCCTATAACTAGTGTCAGATCAAATTTCTGACCGAATGGTAAAGGGTTATAAATGTGGTTGACAATGTAAGGGTAAAATATTCCCTCATCCCCTGTTCCCCACTCCATAAAAACCATAGTAGCCAGATGGTCTTTAAAACATAGAGCAAAGATGAAAACAGCAAACACCATTGTTAACAGCTAATATTTATTTGTAGTTATGTGGGTGATTTCTGCAGAGTAAATCCTTGATGAGTCAAGACCCCAAATTTGTGTTGACTCTAGACAGATCTTTTTAGAAAACACACGCACACACATATTATGTATGAACATCACAACTCTCCATTTATATATTTCTGAAAGATATAAGACTTGATGTCTATGTAAGAAATGTCTTTGTGTAAGCACACCTTATAAATAAAATTAAGAGTCAACTCTTAATTATTTTTTTTGTTTTGTTTTTTTTTATTTATTTATTAAATAGCTTAGAAGAGGAAGAGTAGCATCCAAGACACTTTTGAGGATCTCCACGACTGGTGGGAGGAAATTATCCACAAAGCAGACACCTGACCCTTTTCAAAATCTTTATGACAAGTAGGGGAAAGTCATCCTCAAATTAGCGGCCTGACCCGAATGTTTACAACAGTGTGGACTCAGCAAAAAGCACTTAAGGTCCAGGTGGCCATGTTAAACCTGTTGACTAATTAAATCTACACACAACAATATTCCAGCTATTACCATCCTGCCATTTTTTGACAATCGAGGACATTGTCCAATGTGTCCAGAGGCCTGATGTCAATCTATGAATGTTGAGGCCTGCCCCAATTCATTGTTTTGCCTCGGGGCTTATAACGATATTAAGACAATGGTTCTGACCCGTTCTTTTAATAAGATGTTTTGGTGTATTTATAGCTAACAAACCATACAGATGTTCCCTCAATGACTCATTGTTAAGACATTACTTTTCATAGTGTGACAGTTAAGTTCTCAGAAACATAAACTTTGTCAACCAGGTCAACAGCTGAACTAATCTGTATTGCAGCATCTTTTATTTATCTGAGTGGGACTAAAAACTGGACTATCTATCATGACAAATGTACCTCACAGGTTTTAATCCAGAGAATTGAAGGTTTGATTATGGCGCCAAAATATATTTTATATTATTCTATTAAATTAAATTTTTAATTTTTACATCCACCCTGGTACAGGTATGAAGATTGTATAAATTTTGTTATTATTAGCCTAGGAGTTGTTGAAGTAAAATGGTCTTAGGAGACTAAAGATGTGGAATTCAAAGAAATGAAAGCCAGATCAGATGTTTCAAAACCCTGCCATAACCAACTTGATCATGTGTTGCAAATAATCCCTGCATACCTGGGTGTGTGGGGATGGGGAATGAAAGTGATTTTCCAACTAGAGATACTAGGATGAGAAGAAAATATTTTATTTAAGAACACAATAATAAAGCCAACAAAAGAGTTTCATATTGTGATCAAATCTACAATCCAGTGACTTTAAATTGTTAATTACAACCATTTACATGAAAGATAAAGAAATTAGTAAAGGATACTTGCCACAACTTCAAGGAAAATAACAACGGAATCAAATAGACACCACTTACCTCTGAAATAAGAAGAAAGAAAAGATAATGTAATAGATGAATATGAAATAATTGATAAAAAATAGATTAATTAAAATAATATTAATATTTTGTTTTAAATATTGCAATAATATCATGAAAGAGATTCAACATTACTTGGGTAAAATGTTGCAGATTTGAAAGATGAAAAGAAATAGGATTTATAGAACTTCGATATTAGACGTGATAAACATTAATTTGACAGAACTTGAATAATGCACATGTGTGTTTGTGCATTGACTTCCAGGTAACACAACATTACTGATTTATATCACAGACATACTAGCAGGCGATAGATATGCGATCCATGTCCTGTCAGTAGGCCACTTGCACTTTTGAGTCTCAAACTGCTGATCCTGATGTCTAATATCATTTACATTAAAATCTTAACGGAAAATTCTTTAAAGTTTTATTAAAAATTAGGTGAAGATGGTCATAATTTAGGATAAAACCCAGTCTCTCTCTTTCACTCTCAGTTCATCAAAACCTTACGGTACAACAGTGACACCCACAAAGGATTCATGAGCTAATGAGGAAGCCTCTATGCGGTTACTCAACCTGCTAGAAATACCAACCAAATATCATCCAAACATTCTTGGATAAAAAGAAAAAAAAAAACATTGGACAACATAGTTCTAAATATAAAAACAACAATTACAACATAATAACAACAACAACAACAACAATCATAAAATGCTAGATATGTCAGTTAGTTAGTTGACATGTTTTGTGTTTCTTTTTTGTTTCACAGGTTGGACCAAATCATTTTTTTTTCTTTTCTTTCCTCTCCCAAGCAACCTCCTTTTGAGCAGAATTTCAGAGTACAGTAAAAAAAAAAACAAAAAAAAAAAAACAAGAACAAATCTAGACTATTTGTTGAATGCTTTAAAATGCAGCGTGCAATATTGCAAGTGCTAATTAGCGAGGCATTGAGCAAAATGAATGCAATGATTGTAGGACATTACATAGGAAAGGTTTCCTATAGCAGAGATATGAAGCTGAAAGTCAGCAGACAAGTATAACAATGTGGAAAATGTTACAATATCACTTGATTGCTAGAAATGGTACTCTTTGGGTTTACTCTTTTTTTTTTTTTCTGTCTTCATTGTCTCTATATCTACCACCCCCACCCTGCATTCTCCTGTCTATAATCTAATGTATTCAAGCCTGTCATTTTCTCTGTGTTACTTTAGAACAAAATATTTCAGTCAGAGGAATGTTGTCTGGCCTTTCTAGTCAAGAATCAGAGATGATATATGCAATAATTTACTTTTAAGCAAATGTCTAATAGCATTAAATAGCATTTTAAATAACATACTAAATAGCATTAAAAAAATATTTTATTAGTCAAATAAAGTAGCACTGTAACATTCTAGATAAAGATATAACAATGATTTCTAAAATAGATATAGATTTATATCAGCACTCAAAATGTTATCAACCCCACATCCCAGGAGAAGAGCAGGATTTGAACTCAGACCATAAAGATCTGCGACTAATACTACAAGGTATTTTGTACGACATTTTGTAATTTCTTGGTTCCACTTAGCCCAAAAGGATGAAAAGCAAAGTTGACCTGGGCGGAATTTGAACTGAGAACATAACGGCAGATGAAATACCGCTAAGCATTTCGCCTAGCATGCTAACCATTCTGCCAGCTCACTGCCCTTGCCCAAACAAAATATTACCTTGAATTTTGTTTAGTAATGTGGCCCACCTGATGATGAGCCATGTTTCATGCAGTCCACTTCTTGGAAAAGGTTGCCCATAGGCAGACATGGCTTCCCAACCACATGGTTTCAGGTTCAGTCTCACTGCATGGCACCTTGGGCAGGCGTCTTCTACTATAGCTTTGAGCCAACCAAAGCCTTGTGAGTGGATTTAGTAGACAGAAACTAAAGGAAGCGAGTCGTGTGTGTGTGTATCTGTCCCCCTCCATCACTTGACAACCAGTGTTAGTATGTTTATGTCCCTGTGACTTAGCAGTTCAGCAAAAGAGACCAATAGAATAAGTACTAGGCTCTTTTAAAAAACAGAAGTACTGGAGGTCAATTCATTCAACTAAAAAAAAAATAAAAAATTCAAGGTGGTACCCCAGCATGGCCACAGTCTGAAACAAGTGAAAAACACAGATACATTTACTCATTCCTGTCTTATAATTGTTTTTAGCCTCATACTAGCAAACACAGACCATGACCAAGCACATTCCAGTCATGGCCGCCTTTCCTTTTAATCAGTGCATGGAAGACGACATTATGTAAGATGCCATTCCTCTTTAAAAGAAGAAAAAAAAAAGGTGTCTATTTGACTGGTATTTCTAGCAAGGCATGCAGCCACAGAGAGGCTCTCTTGTCAGCTCATTCCTCTGTAGGCTTTTTTGTATTGTGTTCTGTTGTGTGACAAGACAGTTGGGTGCCCCTTGCTTATTGACATGTTACTTTATACAAAGGAAGTGTGTTAGTTATCAAAAATAAATGCGACTATCAAGAAGGAAAAGAAAACAATTGATAAGTTTAAAAGAAAAACATGCAAAGTTGCGTTTGTTTCTTTTATATTTTATTATCAGTTCTCAGAATCTACTTCCGCATTACCTTTATTCAGGTGAACATCATTATTATTTATCATCCTCGTCATCATTATCATCATGAGGATGATGGCTTGGCAGAATCATTAAAGAAGATAAAATGCCTCCACCAAGTTCTACTTCACCCTTCTAGGGTTGATAAGATAAAGTACCAGTCAAGTATTGAGATCAATGGTATCACCTTACCCCTCCCCTCAAAATTGCCAGTCCTGTGCCGAAATTAAAATCAATTATTTTTATTAATATCGATATTATTATTATTGAGTGAGAGAGCAGTGCATGCCATCAAAGTGACACTGGGGTGCAAATATATGAAGCCCAGTATACCCATCATGACTACCCGTCTGATAAGGGTACACCAGGCACATGCATCACAACCATGTGTGCACGGCACAGTGATCTCATATCAAGATAAACAGTGCATGACTTTGCAGGTGGGGCCCAGTTAGAACTTTCTTCAGGTCAAGTAGCCCATCTCGTGCAGCCACTGGCTCTCCAGACCTCAGTCAAACCGTCCAAACCATACTGATGATTATTATTATTATTATTATATATTTTTTGGTAATAAATTATAGCCTTCACAATTAATCAAGATTTCATAGTTACATTTCTCATTTCTTTGGATATTCAAGTCAAAATAGTATATTTAGAACATACAAGTAAACCATTAGTTTACTTGTATTATTTTGATGATATGGACTCTTAGATAAATTAAAGTAATATTTACTAGGCAAATACAGGCAGAGTTCCATTAATCAGGTATCCAATAATCCAGGAAACCCAGTTGAGTAGTACTTTTTGTTGTACAAATTTTTTTCCCTATGTGCCATCATTGACCTCACTCCATCATTCCTGATATCCAAGTTAAAAAGAACAAGAAGCTGCACCTAAGTGTTTTGAATTTGTTTTTATCTACGATATATGTTATCCATCCATTAATGAAAATAGCTTCTAAAGCTAACCAAAGTAACTGAGTTGAGAAAGATAGGAAGAAGAAAGCATGTAAGTCTAACACTGCACCAAAGATTGAAATACCACAGCTTTTGAAACAGAGATGGAAATCTGAATGTTGTCATGCATGAATATAACATAGATTCTTCAAGAAATTATGATATTAATAACCCTTTTATTGCTGAAACCAGTTTTATGTACCAATTTATCTTTTGTTGAGGAATGTCATATTTGAAACTACTTTCTGTTGAGATATGTCAAATTTGAGGAAAGGTGACTTGCCGAAAATATCAATTGTATTTTTTTTTTTTTTCTTTTTTGTTTGGAAGATATTTAACATCATTACTGGAATAACCATGAAATTTAACTTCACAGTGAAAAGTTTAAGAAGCAAAATGGCCAGTTAATGCAATTTATGGCCAATTCAGAGACAAGTAAAGATATTAAAATGTAGCATAAACATAAAATGGATATATTATATCCTCATCATTAGGAATGAGTTTATTCCAGTTCTTTTTATGGGTTTTTCCCAGTTTCATCTCCATCAATGCACATTTTTCAATTCTGAAATTTATCCCATTGTCATTAGAGGAAGCAGGACAGCATGCATGCTCCTATGAGATCAGTGAGCTGAAAGGAGGAAGTTGCCCTCAGCTCAGGGATCAGCTGTAAAGTGGGTATGGATTACATATACAACAAATGTGTGTATATACACGCTTTTATTCTTTTACTTTTCAGTCATATGATTGCAGTGGGTCTGAACCAGGAACCATGTGGTTGGGAAGCAAAATGTCTTACCACACAGCCATGGCTGCATACATATATATATATATATATAATACATACATACATATATATATATAAATACACACACACACATATGGTCAAAAATACATCTAATAAAATTGATATCGTATACGATGCCATGAAAGCATCCATCATACAATAGAATTTATACGCTGATAGGACAACATTTTAAAATGTATTATGGAATAAATCCTTAATTTAAGCGGATAAAATTAAAAGGATTTGAGTTAGGGGAAAATGATGTTGAGGTATAAAAATATGCTTCTTATGATGAGAAGAGTGGGATGGAAGTCACGTAAGGTGGATAATACAATTTATTAAAAGAATCTGCTTAGTCACAGACACGGCTTTTTAATCCCAACACTACCAGCACCAGATTAATGTTTGTATTGCTAAGACATGTCTAAGAATACATCTCATTATCCATTCTTTTCTTGAGTGCGAGAGAAAGAGTGTGTGTGTGTGTATGTGTGTGTGTGTTTATGCGTGTGTATAAAAGAGAAAGAGAGAAAGAAAAAGTGAAAGGGTGAGAGACACTGAGTCAATATGTGTATATGTATAAGAAAGTGAGTGGGTGTGCATGACATATACAAGTTACACAAACATAGTGAAACTGTCTTTAGAAATACATGCCAACTATGTGTAATACATAATCTCTATGTAACATGCAGTGGAGATCTGTTATGTGCACTACATTGCAGTCATGTATTACATATATACAGTAAACATGCATTACATGTAAAGTGGGTACGGATTACATATACAGCAAATGTGTGTGCGCACACACACTTTTATTTCAGTCATATGATTGCAGCCATGCTGGAGCACCACCTCAAAGGATTTTAGTCAAAGAAATCGACCCCAGGACTTATTCTTTGTAAGCCTAGCACTCACTCTATTGGTCTCTTGCTAAATCGCTAAGTCACGGGGACATAAGCACACCAGCATCAGTTGTCAAACGAGGGTGGGGGCAACCACAGACACGCCACAGATGAATATATACATATATAAATAGTACTTCGAGCTGTGAGGATAAGACTAGACTGACTTGGGGCTTCAACTTAAGTCCCTAATTCAACTGAATCTTAATTATTGCTTTTATACCTTTAACGTGGCTCCCAGGGAGATTCTGTGTGACATAGAATGTCATTAGGTTGACCCTTTGAATCACAGTTACAACATATTTTCACCAGCTGAGTGGACTGGAGCAACATGAAATAAAGTGTCTTGCTCAAGGACAGAGTGCACCACCAGGAACTGAACTACTGACCTTACAATCGTGTGTAGAATAGCCCTAACCACCAAGCGGTGCTCCTTCACATATGTACATCTATTAGAAGTATATTTCACAGGCATTTCTTCAATACTAATCCTTCAAAAGCTATAATAAATGTAGGTAATTCATGATTTAATATACTGAATACAAAAGATTGAAGACCAGCAATGGATTTTAAATTACAAAAAGTATATTGTACAATCTCACATATCAGATTTGATTGAAAAATTCAATCAGGGAAAGACGTGTTGTTGTTTAATCCTAACTTACCACTCTTCAAGAAGACCAAAAATCAAAAAACATTCCATCTGAAGCCAAAATGTAAAAAAAAAAAAAAATAATAAACAAAGAATATCACAAAATAGCACAGAGACATTTAGTCTACCAATGTATTGGGGTTTTGCTATTCCACAACTCTAACATTGGATAAATTAAACAAGGAAACATACACAAAGTCCAGTGTAGAGTTGCTGTTATCTAAAATTTGACAAGGAACCATTTTTTTTTTTGTGTGCATGCATATGTATTATAAGTATTAGAAATATATGGAAGTGTTATTTAAAAAATTTAAAGAAACTAAAACTAAACATTATATATATACATAAAGATATATATACATAGAGAGAGAGAGAGAGAGAGAGAGAGAGAGAAAGAGATAGAGTGGTACGCACATTCATATGTAATTGCACACACATACACATGGTTATATGCATGCTTGTAGTAACAAAAGGGAAAAAAGAAACAGAATTTAAATTATAATGTAAGGTCAGTCAAAAAGCATCTCACTACTTAAGGCTTGGCGCCAGTGAAGAAAAAGACATAGCTTATTATTATGGCCAGGTTCTGAGCTTGTTAAGCAACAGAATTTTCCCTTGCTAACATGAAGCTTTAAGGTACTGACATATTTTCTGAGAGAGAGAGAGAGAAAGAGAGAGAAAGAGAGAGAAAGAGAGGGAGAGAGAGGGAGAGAGAGGGGGGAGAGGGGGGAGAGGGGGAGAGAGAGAGAGAGAGAGAGAGAGAGAGGTAAAATGTAGTAATGATAATGTGTGTGTATGTATTTGAATACACAGACCGACCAAAGACAGACTGACAGACAGTTAGATATAATACAGAGACCATAATCAATTAATGCTCATTTTACCATGATTACATGGGTCAGACAGAATTTGTTGAGGCAGATTTTCTATGAGGAAATGCCTTTCCTGTCACCAAACCTCACCTGTTTCCAAGTAAGGCAATATATCCCCACAGCTACATCCCAAAGAAGACAGGAAACAAACAATACTTCTTTTATGATGGTGATGCTCATTTACAAATGCTGTACTTTGTCAAGACAAAAGAGACACACACATACATACAATAAGCATTCTTTCAATTTCCTTGTACTAAATCTACGTACAAGGCTTTGGTCAGCCCAGGTCTATAATAAAAGACACTTGCCCATGGTGTCACGCAATGGGACTGAATCCAAAACTACACAGCTGGAAAGAGAAATTCTTAACCAAACAGCCATGCTTATATAGACAGAAAAAGCCTTAGACAATGTGTGTGTGTGTGTGTGTGTGTGTGTGTGTGTGTGTGTGTGTGTGTGTGTGTGTGTGTGTGCGTGCACGCACATGCATACATTATATGGATAAAGATGTAGATCAATGTATGTATCCCACTTGTATAGAAACACAAACATACTGACATCAAGACAAGGAAATATTGTTCTGCTGAAAGAAAATATGGTTATGAATAATTGATATTTCCCCAACAATTTCTTGACTCAATAAAAGAACCGAAAAACATGAAACTGTTTAAAATTATTTATAAGACTCAAGTGCTTTCATAAATGTACCTAATTAATACAACTATTTCACCGAGATAAGCCAAGGTTGAAGTAATGTTTTGTTAATAATGGGGAAGCTAACAAAACACACAATAAATAAAATAAAATAAACACCACTCAAACTAAATATTCATAGGGAGTTTCTATACAGTTCCCCAACCTGCTAGAAATAGCAGCCAATGTATTAACACACCACTGTCTTAACCCTTTAGTATTTAAACAAGCTACATCTGGCCCAAATATGCTACTTGCTTTATGTTCCAACTGGCCAGATCTGGCCTCTCACACCAACCCTACAAAATTTTTCTGAAAATTAACAGTTACCTCATCGACATTTCAGAGCTATAAGATAATGCATGATTAATCCAAAACAAGCTTTACTTTTGACAGAATAATGTGGACACTAAAGGGTTTCCCATGCCGACCTACACTTCCATGTTTGCATGGGCCAGATCAAATTTGTTAAGGCAGATTTGCTCTTCTTGTTGCCAACTCTCACCTGTTGCCAAACAAGGTCATATTTTCCCTATTCTAGACATTGCTTTTAACAGAAGAGTGAAAACAAACAACACTGCTTGTATGACACACACCAGGTTTCTTTCAGTTTCCATCTACAAAATCCACTTGCATGGCTTTGGTCAGCCCAGAACTATAGCAGAAGACACCTGCCCAAGGAACCACACAGTGGGACTGAACCCAGAACCATATGATTGGGAAACACCTTCAAACCACACAGCCATGCCTACATGGATTTTTTTTTTATGATTTCGCTAATATTAGACAAATTCTATTATAGAACCTGAGAACTGTAGATATCCCAACATTAGACTAGAACCAGTACACATTCCAACATTGAAAATCAGAAACTAAATCCTAATGTGTTTAGTTTCCTATTTCTGAACAATAAACTTTCAATAACACCACAGAACTTGTATGTACTCTGGTAAATAAATATAGCTAAGTATTGTGTGTGTGTGTGTGTGTGTGTGTGTGTGTGTGTGTGTGTGTTAGTGGCAGCAGCAGCTAATGGAATACTTACTGCATACTTGTAAATGAAGCTTATTAGAAATCTTGTCTATGAAGGTTTTAAACAACAATCTCTGGTACTTTGTTGTTTCAATTCAATACATGTTTACATTGTCATTTCAAAAACACTTTACTGTTATTGACAGACAATGAAAAGTGTTGTTATTGCTGTTTGAAAAGTGTCTCAAAAACAAAAAGCACATACAAACTCTTTGCTTACCAAAAATAGTGCTGACTGACACAAGGATATTTTCAAAAAACTGAATGCAAGCAAAATATGAAATAAAAACAAGATACATGGGTATTTAACTATGCTAAACAACTGTTCCAAACAGTACAAACTTCATGTTCAACGGTATTAGTGTTATGACCTGATCAATTTGGTTGAACAATAATTCTAATTTCATTTCATGATGTTGCCATTGTTGCTGTTGTTCAAGGCGACTTATGACCGAAGGTATATCCCCTGACCGTCCAGCCTCCTTTCTTCAGTAATGGTGTATCTAAGACTACATTAGCCAATATTTCCATTCTTTTATATAAGAGGAAGGTTTGATAAAAAAAGTAACTTGACTGCTTTTTCTGGCAGGTCAAATAACTGTCGAGAGGCTCCACTTTGGGCTTTGACATTCACTTCATCACTGAAGTGCTTTACAAGAAGATGGCCATCTAGCTCTAAGAATTCTTCCTACAATAATTCCTGTATTTTATTGCAGAACAAGGAAAAGTTATATCTATTTCTAGGCTTTATTTGTTTGAAGCAATTGACATTGTCCACTCACTAGGTTTTCATATTTTCAACAAAAAAAACAAAAAAAAAAAGTATGGTAGGCACAGATTTGGCTGTGTGGTAAGAAGCTTGCTTCCCAACCACATGGTTCCAGGTTCAATCTCACTACATGACACCTTGGGCCAACCAAAGCCTTGGGAATAGATTTGAAAGAAGAAGCCCATCGTGTGTGTGTGTTTATGTATGTATATAAATATACATATATATATATTTATGTCTGTGTATGTGTTTGTCCCCCCTGCCATCGCTTGACAACCGATGATGGTGTGTTGATGTTGCTGTAACTTAGCAGTTTGGCCAAACAGACCAACAGAATAAGTGCTAGGCTTACAAAGAATAAGTCCTGGGGGGGGGGGGGGTCGATTTCTTCAACTAAAACCCTTTAAGGCAGTGCTCCAGCATGACCACAGTCAAATGACTGAAACGAGTAAAAGAACAAAAGAACCCTTCTCTAACTGGTAGCTATTTCTAGCAGGTTCAACAACCACTAGGCTTCCCAGTTGACTTATGTGCTGAAGAAGGGATGTGTAAATGTGTGTATTGGGATGACAGTGTGCCTATGTGAGTGACTGAAGTGTGTAAGAAACCACATACCAACTTATAAACTTTTTTGTCCAATGCTTTTTCCTTTAATTATATTTTTAACATGTTATTCTTATCAAGCTTTCAATGTCAAGATAAATTGCTGGAGAATAAGACGTGTAGGTGCACCAAGTCCATGGTTTGGTTACAATTCCCTGTTGCAACTAATTCCTTTAAGAAACTAATTATCCCTCATTAACTAGTTATCACCAATTATCACTAATTCTTTTGAAAAAGAGTGAATGTCACAATTCCCATTTCTCTCTGAACTAATAACATTCTGTTTCATGTCGGTTTAGCAAAAAGAACAGAGAAACCATGTCAATGTCACTGTGTAACCAACTACAGACAGACAGACATAAGCCTTTGAAGGAACCTCTGTGTAGCCATAAAACCTGCTAGAAACAGCAGCCAAATCTTGCTCAACCCTTTAGTATTTAAACCGGCCCTTATCTGGTCCAAATAGTCCACTTGTTTTATGTTGAAAGTAGCCAGATCTGGCTTCTCATGCTAACCCTACAATGTCATTCTAAAAATAAACAACCACATCATGGAGGTCTCAATTCTTTGAGATGATACATGATTAATTCAAAACACGGTAAATAAATAAACATTACATCTGGTAGCGGAACCTGAATGCTAAGGGGTTAAATCGCATCCAACCATCTTCAAAAAATAAGGATGGCATGGTAAAAGACAACACAAAATCTAAATAAGAAAAAACTGGATGGTCAGACTGGAATGATAACAGTGGAAAAAGAGAAAAGTGACAGTTGGAGCATGTTGGCAAGTGACTTCATGCTCAAAAAGCACTGAGCCTGGGTTTAAACAACAACAACCACCCTCCACCACACATGTTGACATTGACCCCAACACACAACCTCTCAACACACACAAACTTCCTCCTTCTTCACTCCATCCCCCACTTCACCTAGTTGTTCCAGAAATCTTCAGTTAGTTCAAGTCCCTGCTTATCATTAAGTAAACAACCACCATATTAGCAGTTCCTTGACAACATTCTTAATCTTGTGCTTAGCAACAACCATAGAACAAAACGACCTAAGTAGAAGGCGCACAACCATTGAAGAACACATTAACCAGACATTAGTGGCTACGCAAGAACAACATCAACAATTACCGCTTTAATACACATCTAAAACAACATTAAGATACATCTATTTTTATGATTCATTCTAGAAACTCTTAAATATTTCCATCACATAAAAAATTAAAACAAAGCAAAAATTCTTTAAATAAAATAAATAAATTACATTATCTAATTGTTAATATTCAATTATCGTCATAGGATGCAGTTAGCAACTTGTGGGAGACTTCACAAGATTGCTACTATCTCAGGGTTAAAGTGGAAATCACCAAAGCACTATTACCATTTGATTTCTTTAGCAAAAATCCTTAACTTGGCCAGAATTATGATGATGGCAGAAATAATTTATATTGATTCTCTCATGGGAATATTAACCATCTTTAGATCCTTCTTTCAATTAGTCTATTTCAGGCTATGATTCTCCATAGACAGCCATTTCAAAAATGTTTCTCAAAAACCACAATGGGCTTGGATGTATGATAGAACTTACTGAAATCTTTTGTTCTTAGTAAACCGTTTTATTATGATCCAAACTTTTTCAATTGTATATGAGTTTAATCATTTTTATAGATAAAGTCCTTAAGGATTCTTCTATGTGAATAAAACAGTTTAACACGTAGGGTAGTGAAATTTTGTACAATTCCTACATTGGCAATTCTACAAAAACAATCTTTTCAGATTCAAATGTTATTTTTGGCAGAAAGGTACCCCAACTTTGAAAATTATTTTTATAATTGCCTGAGAGAAAGAGTAGTTAATAACAATATAATATAATTTTCTTGACAGCAGACCTCATCTGTAGCGTGAGTATTTATAATATTTATCACAGTGCATTATATTTCTATCATTCTGATTTCTGATCATCATCATCACCATCAAGTATCTTATTCCTGGGTCTCACACCATATTCAAACTAAGAACTTCAACGTGGATCTGTAGGTAAGGACACAACTAATTTAAGCAAAGCAAAACATCATATGAAGAGTATCCATATAAATGAGAAATTTTGGTTTTGAATTATGACAGCAAGTAAGTCTTTGAAGCAAACTATAAGATATTCATTGTATCTCAGAATTCTTTTTAAATAACAGATTTTAAAACTTCAAAATTCCAGTAATGATTTGGCACAATTGTCAACCCTCTGAACAAGACAAGTTGTTTTATAAACCATATTAATTTAATCACTGTCAAAGAAACAAAAAAAAAAATAATTATGCATAAACCAATGAAGTAGATTCTACACCAGTAGTTCTCAACCATTTTCTACCGATGGGCCCTTCGATTCCTATTTTACTCAAGTGGACCCTCATAAATATTCAAAGTTTTAAAAATTCTTATAATTCTATTCTTAAACATTATTAGGAATCGCATAAAAAACGTTAACATGTTTTGTGCAATGTCGAGAAGTTTAACCAATTTATTTCACATAAATTTTAACAACAAAATCTTATATGGATCGTCAAGGATCATGCAGATCCCAGTTGAGAACCACTATTCTAATTGGTTGTACAACCTGTTAGAAACAGCAGCTAAATCTCTCTTCTCTCTCATTCTATCTTGAATAATGACATGTCAGATATTGCACATAGATCTAGATACTCATAAAAAAATGAGAAGCTTATGGTTGGATAGCTTTTGATCAAAGATCTACTCCTTCCGAAAAGTAACATCTATAATTCTTAACTCCATACATTAGTATTTTGTGAAAAATTTACCTTAAAACATGAATATCATTTAAAACCAAACACCAAAAAAAAAAAAAAAAAAAAATCAAAATTAAAAACAAAAACACAGACAGATGTAGTCATAGAAACATCTTAACTTTAATGTTTTGTCTGTTGAGGATGCTATGGAGATGATGGTGGTAATTTGGAACACTTTAAATGTAGACTTTGCAATAAATATGTCCCCCCTTCGTAGACAGGGTGTTGCTTCTTTGTTGGAACATTGAGAAATTTGAATAAACCTTGGGAATCATTCCTCGAAAATAACAGGATATGATGCTCAAAACTGACGGAAATTAAATAAGACTGAGATGATGTGAATCTCACAAAACAGGAAAACTGTCCTAAGAGGAGTGTATGTATCTATTTACAGGCATATACAAACATCTATTTATAAATATATATATATATATATATACACAAACACACATGTACATGTAATAAACTTGACCTCTGAGCATAAGCTATTTTTTACTTGCAGATTATATGAACTTGAAACTAGGTCAGCTTTGGTCCAAAGCTGACCTAATTTCTCCAACTGACTGCTTTCATTGTTATTTAAGATCAGGATTCATTCACCTTATCCTCACACAAA
The DNA here is from genome assembly GCF_046866305.1 of Octopus bimaculoides. Taxonomy (NCBI): domain Eukaryota; kingdom Metazoa; phylum Mollusca; class Cephalopoda; order Octopoda; family Octopodidae; genus Octopus; species Octopus bimaculoides. The sequence goes on from NC_142942.1 coordinate 51,408,533, forward strand.
CCGTTATTCAACAACATAATGCAAAGCAACTAACTAAAATGCAATCAAAACTTAAAACTGACAGCTCATTTACATACTGTTAAAAGGCTGACAAACAGACAGACAGGTAGAAAGACAGACAAGTAGAAAGACAGACAGACAGACAGACAGATAGATACATAGATAGATAGACAGACAGACAGACAGACAAATATATAGCTTATATCTATATGCATTGAGGTTCCCCATGAAAAAGGCCCCACAGATAAGGAAATAGTTTATAGGTTCCTATCACATATATAGCGACAATGGCAACGATGGCAATTCTCCATCTTTTGGCACTGAGGATTCACTTGCACGATCACCTGAATTACCTGCTCCTGAATTAGTTCCTAAGTGGCCAAGTATTCCACAGACAGGTGCAGCCTTAACGTAATCTGTAAGCAGGATCAATATGACGCACTGAGCGCCAAGACAGTACCTTCGAATCAACCTGTCACTGCACATTCCTGTGGGAACAGTCAAGTCGGGTAGCCAGGCCCACATGATGCAGGTCTGTGAATTTAAGCAGGACACAAGACTGCGCACTGTCTCATAGTTAGCACGAACAATATCATCTTGCTCAACTGGGACGGAGATTTACTCTCAAGTTAGGGTTGACATAGACTAAACAGAAAAGAGACAGTAAATATTTATTCCAACAATTTGTCTACACACACTATACTGTTGGACAGTCAAATCCAAATATATACTATACTGAAACACATGATATGTAAAACAGCTAAGAATATTCACGTTATCACAATTTTATTTTTTGTGTATTTTTGTCACGCATGAATATGCATATTCTTATTGAAATGAATTCTTTGAAATGTTTTTGCAAAATTAATTGAAATAAATGCAATAAAATATAAATAAACAAAACAATGTTGTATTAGTGTATACACACATGACATGTCTTTAACAATGCTGTCTTTGAATTGATGTGGCAAAAGACATTAAAAGATACCTAAAGTCATACACAGTTACTGCATTGTGTCTACATAATTTTTAGTCCATGAGAACTCTCATAGAAACCATTTAATATATTCATGACATTTCACAATAAAAATTATATTTTATCCATGTTCATATTTTCAATTAGGAACAGATGGAGATACAGAGGACAACAATGTAAATCTAAGACAAAAACCTGATATCTTCCAAATATCAGTACTTTTTATCACAATGCATTGCATTTTATGGGTATCTAAACTACATTGTAATATGGTAGGATATAATGTGAAGATCTGGCTGCTATTTCTAGCAGGTTGAGTTAGACACTTTCTTGCTGCCACATGGGCAATTGTCTTCTACCCTAGGCTCAGCTTAACCAAAAGCTTTGTGACAGAAATTCAACTGACGGACAAACCCAGTGTAAGAGCCCACCAGAAAGATCATTCATGTTTATGGGTAGGAGATTTAATCCCTTGGTATTCAAGCTGGCCATAGCATATGCGTGTCTCTCTAATGATTTTGTCTGGTTGTCTTCTGTTTGTAATGTCTATTTATAATATCCTCTTTATTTATCATCTGAAGTTGCTGCAGTCTCCTGGAGTTTGTACAATATGGTCTGTTGCAAATTTCATATACGTAAAAAAAAAATTGTCAGCTCAGTACTCTAACCAAATAAAACACTTGCCAATTTCTTGTAGCAATCCACAGCATCTTAATGACATGTTCTACCTTGGTGTCAATTTCAGTTACATACTCTTTATATGGCTATGCAGTTAAGAGCGTTACTTCCCAACCACATGGTTTCAGGTTCAGTCTTACTGCATGGCACCCTGGGTAAGTGTCTTCTATAACTGTCTTTCTGTCTCCTTCCTTTTCCAATTTTTCATGATCTTTCTTCCTCTTTTTCTTCCCATCCAAAAGAATATTGAAAATGTTATCACCATTAATTTACTCCATTCCCCCAAGCATCAATCTAATAAATAATATTGACTGTGGACTTATTTCATCTTTTAGAGTTTTTTTTAATATATATATTTTAGTTTCACCACACACACACACACACACACACACACACACACACACATCACAAATGTATATTACTTATAAGGTGACCACCACTTTAAGAAAATTAAAAAAAAGGACTAGAGTTAAACTCAAGTTTTATATAGTTGAACAAAAAAAACGGATTTACAACTATCTGGATAGGGCATCAGTCTATCAAAGACAACATTCTGAGGTGATCTGGGACAACCTATTCCTGCCTTATAGCAAATTGAAACAAGGTGAAATGAGTTAACATAAAATTGTTGAAAAACAATAAAATACCAGCTGAAGATTTGAACATGCCATTCATGAGTCATTGAGTATTTGCTTAAGTCAAGAATTTAGTTACATGTTTCTGTATCCCAAGGGAGAAGGCATAACCCCCCCCCCCTCATTCTTTGAGACAGGGTGTATCAAAATAAGTGTGAGGAGGTGCTGAAAAGTTCCTGGCTTTGGGTAAAAGAAAATACAGGAGGATCAACATATTCTCCTTTCAGATTCACACACTAATTGCAGTGGTCCTTCAGTTTTCCTAAGACCTCTAAAAGAACTCAGAAAGTTGGGCCTCCAGCCAGGCTTTTCGTGATACCCTTAAAGCCAGGAACTTTTCAGCACCTCCTCAAATAAGACAAATATTGAAATCAATTAAATCAACTATACATACTCTTCTCCATAATGTGTGTCCTTGAACGAAATATGTTAGAAAGCTTTACTAAGTCAATAGAATGACGAAACAAGAATATTTAAAATAGTTGCACATACTGAATAGTAAACAGTGAAATGGCAAAACAAAACAGAAATACTGCATATACGATAGAACAATATATGACAAAACACAATAATAACATTACTGGCAACAATACAAGGAGGAAATAGAATCTAGAGGAGGAGTGCTTTAAAAAAACGATTCAATGTTCTGGTAGGTCTTGTCAAAAACACAAAAATCTGTCCATTTAAATTAAAAGACAGAATATTAGTTGTGGTATTAAATGTAAGACTCTCATTAAATATTTAAGTGGACTCTGAAGGTTACACAAAATATTTGGCCAATTAGTGTCCTATTACTAATAATTAAAGGAAAAACAAGTTACACTCCCACATATATATATACACACACATGCATATACACAGCCTGTCTTTACTCGAGCTAAAAATATAGTCTAAAGCAGTGGTACTCGACCATTCATTTTTGCATAGAGACCCCCTTTTGACTCCATCGGCTGTTTCTGAACTCAGAACATGAAGACAGATGAAATGCCTCTAAGCATTTTGCCTGGAATGCTATCAAACAACAACAACAAACCAAGATTCTTCTAAGCTTTTACAAGTTTACTGTTTGTATAACATTATTAATATATCTGTCACTGTATGATGTTTATTAGTATTCTGATGTCTGGTTATAAACAAGTTATAAATCGTTAGCCCTTTGTATCCAGGAACCAAAACTAAGTGAAAATTAGCATAGAAACCATTGAACCATTGAAGTTTGAACTACATGTACAAGAGTGTATACAGAGTATGGGAAGTGGAGAGGGAGGTTGGAGGTGGTTATTAACAATGGGAGGTAGAATCATGTTTACATAAAACATTACCATCTGGTCTCCAGATGCCTGAGAGAGCGGGTGGCGGGGAGTAGTAGTAGTAGTAGTTGTCGTTGTTGTTGTTTAGCCCCAGTACAGCCATAATTGATGAGAACTAAAATCAATAGCATTCCAACAAGCTACATGGTTAAGAAGCTCGCTTTTGCAACCACATGGCTTTGGGTTCAGTCCCACCACATGTAACTTTTAACATCTTTAATGACCTTCTTTTTTAAGATTACGAGCACCACGATACTCTTCTCTGGAACAATGAAAATAAAATATAACAACGACAAAGATTTCTATAACATGACTGCACATGTTTCTAGAGGAGGGCAACATAATTGATTAAACCAAGCCCCTAGTATAGTTATTACAAATTGATTATTTTACTGATCCTAACCAAAGGATTAAAAGCATAACATTAATAACAATAAAGAACGGTTTCAAATTTTGGCACAAGGCCAACAATTTTAGGGTAAGGGTAAATCAATTACATCTACCCCAGTACTCAACTGGTACTTATTTAATCAACCCTGAAAGGATGAAAGGCAAAGTTGACCTCAGCAGAATTTGAACTCAGAACATAAAAACAGGTGAAATACTACTAATTATTTTGTCAGGGATGTTAACAATCCTGCCAGCTCGCCACCTTAATTATTGATAACGATAAATAATAAATTGTAACAATGTCACAGACACATTTAAATTAGTGGAGTGTATACTGATACGTATTTTCAACCCTAAAGGAATAAAATGCAGAACTGACCTCAGTGGGTTTTGAAACAAGAACACTGAGATATGTAACTGGATACATAAAAATCTTCCAGTTTAACGCTCCACTGACAGACCATGACATATTTATGGCTCTTATAGTTTCCATATTGACCAATATTGACCAACACTCAAGTAATTAGTATTAAGTGGAATTAATGTTAATGGCAACACAGTAGCAACACTGACAGTTAAGATGTACATTTGTTACAGCTTTTAATGGAAAGAGAAACTTGCTGAATAATACATTAATACCTAAGTTGGCAATGTGGACCTACTGCCACAAGAGTCAGATGTGATTATTGATTTCTTTAATCACATTGGTTAACACATACTCTCTCTCTCACACACACACATTCATGATGAAGATGAATGTATGTGTACAATCATGGTCTTAAGACAATACTTGCATGAGACATCTTACGACAGAACGACTGTAACAAATCTGCTGAGAGAAATTTATTTACTTGCTAGACTGTTGTTGAAATTTCTGTTAATTAGGATGGTTTGTTGAGACTAGCAAGCTAAGAAAGTGAATAAGCATCAAAGACACCAGTTACTATAACTGGCCAAAATAATCAAGTAACCATGTTGGTATAGATATGTGATGAAAATTACTGGGGGGTTTTTTAATGGGAAGTAGATTAGTAAAATTGTTACATCAGACAAAATGCTTCGTGGTATTTCTGCTGGTTCTTTACATTCCAAGTTCAAATCATACTGAATCTAATCCTTAGCTTTTATCTCTCCAAGTCGATAAAATAAAATACCAGTCAAACACTAGATAGATTAAATTGACTAAGCCCAATCCTTCAAATTTCAGGCCTTATACCCCTTTTTTTTTTTTAGCAGAAACAAAGTTTTTTAGTTCTTTTTTTACATGGCTTAATCAGAAGGGTAAGGGTAGTACCCATGACCTATACAGGACCTCTGAATCAATCTGGTGGGGTTTCTTACTCCCAAAGCTTGATTCCATCCAAGGGACCATGAGGTGGGATCAAATACAGACATATGATTATGAAAAAATTTTCTTAACCACATGGCCATGCATGGAAATTGAAAATTAAGAAAAAGAAAAATGTCTAAGAGCACAATTTAGTTAACCAGAGAAATATTAAAAAAATAATGACAAGCTATTTTATGTCATGAGTATCTACATTTGGAGTAGCTATTGAACCTTTTGAAATCAGAAGCATATTACCATCTCATTACATTTAATACAAAAATAATAGATGAACAAAAAAAATCTTTGCAAAAATATCTTGTTCCAAAGGAAACTAACAATGATATAAATATGATTTTGGTTATGTATACTGAATTCTTATTGGGTTAATTTCAACATTAACCCTTTAGCCTTTAAATCAGCCCAAATATTCTACCTGTTTTACATTCAAACTGGCCAGATCTGGTCTCTCACACCAATCCGACATTGTCATCCCCAAAATAAACAATCATATCATCGAAATCTCTAAGCTGTGAGATAATGCAGGATTAATTCAAATCAATGTGAATAAACAATCATTATATTTGACAGAGTAATCTGAACGGTTAATATTCTTAATGAAAGATACTGTCTATATATTCTGTCTACTGTCTATATATTCTGTCTACTGTCTATATTCAAGCAACAAACTTTAACCATTTCTATGTCCAGATGTGGTCTTTGCTTTATCCATTGTAAGAACAATATACCACTAAACTAGAACTAGTAACAATGGACTGGAACTTGAAAAACTGAACCCAAGACTAAGAGACTATTGATAAGAAAAGCTTAATTTGATAATCTATAGAAGCACTGCCAACAACTTTAGACCTGAAAACAATAAATAACCAAAATAGTAATTCAGAAACAGATCCAAAACATTGCATGACAAATTTAAAATCCTTCAAAAATCGACCGTGTAACCAATATAGTTCAGTTTCCCCTGGCGTGCCATTTATCAGCAAAACGATTTCATAAATAAACAATTCACCATCCAAATTGCCCTCTACTTTCTCTCATGGTGACAAAATTATTAAAATATCCTCAAAAGAACTATTTGTAATATTTATGAAGACTTATGGTCTTCTGATTCCCAACTGATTAACACAAAATGCTATTCAGTGTGATATCTACCGCTTGACATAATATATTCATCAATATTTATAACCGATGACTCGGTTCTAAGATCAGAATTTTGTGTCAACTTTATACTTTTGCTTTCTTTCTTTTAGTTGGTAAAATAAACACCAGTTTATTAATACTATATAATGTTAGTAAATCCTTTTTCCATACTTCAGTATTTCACCGAGTTATAAGTCAACTTTATCCCTTGTCAGAGTATATATGTAGGTTTATTAACAATTGAAATTTAAATTTATACTGGCATTTATTTCTCGTTTGTTTGAATAAATGACCACCTAAATTTAAAGTTTAAAGAAAGGCTTAATGAAAATGTTAATTCCCACTTGAAACCCTTCAAATCATCAACATCATCATCATTTATTGGCCAGTTTGACATGATCTGATGAGCCCAAAAACTGAACTGTGCTCCAGTGTCTGTTTTGCATGGTTTCTATGGCCAGAGTCCCTTTCTAACACCACCCACTTTACTGTGTGTACTGGGTACTTTTTTCGTGCCACCAGTATTAGTGAAGTCACCATGCTGCTTGCAAGACTATGTACCTTGAATGGGCAGAGGAAAATTTATACTAGGAGAACAAGAGGTAGAGAGGTGTAGAGTATATATATACGACAGACTTCTTCCAATTTCCATCCACCAAATCCAGCCACAAGTAATTGGTCAACCCAGAGCTACAGTAGAAGAAACCTTCCCAAATCATACAAAATGAAAATCGTTATTCAGATATGAAAAAGTGTTATTAGCAATAAATAGGGTTACTAAAAATACAGATGAAAGGAATGTGATATTTATTAAAAAGTAATCATGTATCAGAGAAAGATGAAGGAATAGAAACAGAGAAAGGAGAGAGAACCCATATGAAAGAGAACTTGAAGCTGGATCCTATAAATTGAATAATGGTGCATATTTAGTAAATCTGGAGATTAAGAAAGAAAAGAAAATATTTTCTACCTGTAATGGTCCACAAACACACACATGCACTTAATATACAGTATTAGTATTGCAATCTTCACATTGACCAATGGTCTATTAAACCGCTAACTGAACAGGAATATTTTTTAAAATCTCACCCAATAAAAAAAAGGCTTTACCATTAAGAAACATTCATTGGTTTATGTATTTTGCTAAATCCATCTTGAAGACTTTGATTTCTTATTTCAGCAGAAAGTCACAAAGTCATAGGATATCTTTCCCAGTATATTACAGGTATTTGTTTTATCAATTGTAGAGCCCCTATTATTTCAAATCCCTCTTGAAGACATTGATTTTTAACAGACGCAGAAAGACAGAAGCTTATAGGAAAGGTTCATAATTAATTGAAAGCATATCAGATAAAATGCTTCATTACCCTTTAGTGCGGAAAGCAGTTTTATACACCAGTCTACCATTTGTTGAGGAATGGTCAAGTTTACTGAGGCAACCTGACTTGCAGAAAATACCAATCCTATTTTTTGGTAGATATTTAACATTATTACTTGAATAAACATGAAATTTAATTTTACAGTTAAAGAGTTAAAAACAGATGAGGAGGTGAATGCTGATCTGGGGCCAAACCACAATATATAATCCACATTAAATTGATATACTTGTAAGAACAATCATTTTGTAACAGAATGGAAATAAGTTGTGCCGTTCACAATTTTGTTTAGATTTTAATAAGTAGCTTTGTGCTACCATGGTTCTGTAGTCTGGGAACAAAACGGAAGTGACTCCTGAAGAGTTTTTGGATAACAACTAAATTGATCATTTCAGTTCTTACTGCAAGCTGCTGGAAGAGCTCCTCATGAAGCTTAATTTCAATGTGAGATTAAGTACATATGGATAATGACAGTGTATTTATAAATTCTACAAATCTTTTGAAAACTGGCACTCTACCCAGTCTATCATTCCACTAGCCTCTCCTCTGAAGATAACATTATTAAATAAAGCAAGAGAAAGCTTGCAGACAAATATTTCATGTTAGTAGGAAGGAGAAAAAAAAGATAATTAACTTTGAACAGTCTTGAAATACAAAGGAAACCATTTTGTTTTCCTTTAGTTATACACACACTAACACACTACATGCACACACACAAACTTTACTCACCTCACATATACACACTTGCTCACCATACTCACATACAACTTATTTTCATTTGCCAACAAAGGCCATATGCAGATAGCATCACACTATAAACTCTTTAGTCGTAAGTTCAAATCTCAGATGGTTTAGATTATGAGCTTAAGTAAAAGACACTTCATGAAGATTTTAAAAATATTTCAAGTTATTAAGCTAGTAAATTTAAGCCCCAAACCATACAACAGCTATTGTAAGATTATTTTTCCTTACTTGCACTAATTAACCTTAGTCTTAATCCTTTAGCATTCATATTACTCTGACAGGTGTAATGCTTATTTCGTAGACGGAAACTAAGAGAAGCCTATCAAGTGTGTGTGTATGTGTGCGTGTTTCCATCTGTGTTTGTCCTACCACCATTTGACAACTGGTAAGAATCAGTAAAAGAAACTTGAATGAGTTTTTATGCCATTTGGACTGTCAACTTCATCGTTAACCCATTAGCATTTAAACCAGACTCTATCTGGACCATATATTTTCTACCTGTTTTCTGTTCAAACTGACCAAATCCAGCCCATCAGACCTAACCTACAACTTCATTCTAATGGTGGGTTTACATCTCCATAACTTAGCAGTTAGCCAAAAGTGACCAATAAAATACGTACCAAGCTTAACAAAAAAGTTAAGAACTGGGGTGGGGTTAAGTTGTTCAGCTAAAAATTCTTCAAGGCGGTGCCCCAGCATGGCCGCAGACTAATGATTGAAACGAGTAAAAGATAAAAATATGAAACACACTTTCGAGACACAAAAAGTGTTTCATTTTGTTATTAACAAATTACATGGCATGTAGTTATTCATTTTGTTTGGCTTGTTTTCATAGAATTGTCCATTCAGGATCAAATTCCAAAATTCCAGCCGCGTTCTTCTCTTACAGAAAGCTAATTAACAGCTATTTTCCCTCATTGTTAATAGCATGTGTCACAAGCAAATAGTCATTTGATCTCAAACAAATCTGAATATTCTATAGAATTCATTCAACTGTCTGGTACTAGAGGATATGTGAGCCAGTCAAAATAAAATATTATATAATACTGGCGAGATTTGATTAGGGTGATGCATAGGAGAGAAGACCAAGCCAAAAGTCAATGAAATAATAATAATAATAATAATAATAACAATGATGATGATCCTCTCTTCTTTAGGCATAAGGATGAAAGGCAAAGTTGACCTTTGGCAGAATTTGAACTCAGAACACAAAAGCAGACGAAATGCCGCTAAGCACTTTGTGTCCAATGTACTATCAATTTTGTCTTTTTGTAGCAATAACAATAATAATAATAACAATTCTTTCTACTCTAGGCACAAGGCCTGAAATTTTGGGAGAGGGGATTAGTTGATTATATTGTTGACCCCAGTGTTTCACTGGTATTTAATTTATCGACCCCCTAAAGGATGAAAGGCAAAGTCAACCTCAGCGGAATTTGAACTCACAACATAAAGACAGACAAAATGCTGTTAAACATTTTCCCCAGCATGCTAATGATTCTGCCAGCTCACCATAATAATAATAATAATAATAATAATAATAATAATAACAACAAGTTTCATATTTTGGCACAAAGTAAGGGAGAGATAAGTCGACTACACTGACCCCAATTCTCAGTACTTTTTTTATCAACCCCAAAAGGATGAAAGGCAAAGTTGACCTCAGCAGAATTTGAACTCACAACATAAAGACAGATGAAATATTAAGCATTTTATCCAGTGCTAACGATTCTACATGTTTGTGGCCTCAATAATTGTAATAACACTTGTGGAGGCGCAATGGCCCAGTGGTTAGGGCAGCGGATTCGCGGTCATAGGATCGCGGTTTCGATTCTCAGACCGGGCGTTGTGAGTGTTTATTGAGCGAAAACACCTAAAGCTCCACGAGGCTCTGGCAGGGGATGGTGGCGAACCCTGCTGTACTCTTTCACCCATGTAAACTACTTCAAGCAGCAGTATTTCATTTGTTACACACACACTGTAGTCAGTGAATTAAATTAAATCAGCAAGCGTGTAACTGAAGAGGCAAAGAATTCAAAACTCAAGATTTTATAACAGCTGTAAGTTTGAAAATGTTAACTAAACTTACATTTCTGGAACATTCTACAAGATTCACCAGAATTCCTAATCAATGAAGTAACATTCCTTGTAGAGTGTTTCAACGTGTATGTTTGGGTGTGTGCTTTTACATGTGTGTGCTTCTGTTTGCAGTGTATACATGTGTAAGTGTGTAGATGCCACTGAGATTTGCTATTTTAATATAAGAAACATTATAATGTTTAAAATTTTATTTCACCCCCTTGCCTTGTCAAGCAATAGCAAAGTTTGGGGTGGGTAGATTGAAAGTTGCTTATCTAAACTGTCCAAGGAACCACACCTTGCCAAATATGTTTAACTGATATCAAAGACATTCTAATATGACATACATTTTGGCTAGGTTTTTTTTTTTCTTTAACAGAAACCAAATGGACACCTACCAAAATAGGACTATGGGTAACTACTAGAGACTATGGATAACTACCAGAAATCCCTGGTCTCACAGTTGTAATGGGGGGAAATTAGTAGTAGCGATAAACTTTATAGGTATGAAAGTACTGTAATCTAAGCCAAACCATGTTAGAGGCAGAGTGACAAAACTGTTCTATGTGCACTTGTTCAGTAACCAAGCATGACTGTTTTATGGAATTGTCATGCACAGGAAAGATCTGACTATTAGCAGAACCCATTGTGAAGGCTTCCCCACTGCCTTTCATTAGCCAGTAAAGACAAGTAGTTTTCCTCAGTCTGAAAACTATGATGAAAGAAGTCGTACGATGGATTCAAATGAGGACAAGCATTTTCCTCCTACTCCAGCGATGAAATTTTTTTCAAGCTTTTCCTTCGGAGAGGAAGGTGGAGTTGTGAAAAAGAAGGGGCAGTCCTCCAGTAAATTCACTGAAATGTGGGGGAGAATAGAGAATACAGTCCATGTGAATGGGTCTACTCTCAACGGGAACCTTTAAGTTAAGGAATGACAGCTGAGAGAAGGCACTTATCCTCTACAATCATTGTAAACCTAAAACTGTAGGATTCCTTGATTAGCATTAAGTATGGGGCAAACTTTCTCTTGAAATGGTACATTTTGTATATTGTCACTTTATATTCCATTTCAATGTAAATTGCCACATTTTTGGTAACCTGTTCTTTTAATGCCATCTCTTTGTCACCTACATGGGAATAAATAGCTATTTTTACTTATCCCAACTCTTTACATTCTGAGTTCAAATCCTGCTGAGATCAACTTTGCCATCTGTTTCTTTTGGGTCAATAAAATAAAGTTATCAGTTAAGTGCTAGGGTCAGGCCTTGAGCATATATTAGGAATTATTATTATTATTATTACTATTATTATTATTAAGGTAAAAAGCTGGCAGAATTGTTAGCACACCGAGCAAAGAGCTAAGCAACATTTCACCTGTTCTGAGTTCAAATTCTGCTGAGGTTGGCTTAACCTTTCATCCTTTTGGGATTAATAAAACAAGTACCAGTTGAGCACTGAGGTTGATGTAATCAACTTATTCCCTTGCCTGAACTTACTGGCCTTGTGCCAAAATTTGAAACTATTATCATCATTATTATTATTATTATTATTATTATTATTATTATTAGCAACAGCAGCAGAGAGAGAGAGAATATTGAATGTAGATTCCAGAGGGTGGGTAAGTTTAACTATTTGTTACCCTAAAATCTTGTGCAATATCTTGTTGCCTGCTTTTTATTTTTTTGATTCTTTCTGGACCAAATTCCAAAGAAAGTATCGAATGAACCAACTCTAGGGATATGACACAGAGAGGGAGAAAAAGATATTGAGAGTGGCTGAAGCAAAGTCTGTAATCTATGAAGTGTTATACAAACATGCATTACTCAAGGGTCTATAACCTCTTTTCCTTAATGAAATACATCAAATGCCAGTCAAGTCATTTGGGTTGACAGGAAGGAAAACAAAACTGTGACAACGTCTTGATTTCAAATAACATTTCAAGCATTATTACATTATGCTCTTAAGATACATAACAAGATATTCTTTGAAACATCACTTTGCTGAAAATATAGTTCCAACCATTTTCAAAGTAACACTATGACTGGGTCTGTAAAATTACTCCAAGTAAATTTAAAAAGAGATATATATATATAACATTGTTGAAATATTTGAGAAAATAAAATCTAACATCTATTTTTACTAGTTACAACAGATATTAAAATATGCCTATTAAAATGAACAGGCACAAGCATGGCTGTGTGGTAAGAAGCTTGCTTCTCAACCACATGGTTTGGGGTTCAGTCCCACTGCATGGACCTTGGATAAGTGTCTTGTACTATAGCCTTGGGCTGACCAAAGCCTTGTAAGTGGATTTGGTAGACAGAAACTGAAAGAAGCCCATATGTGTGTGTGTGTGTGTGTGTGTGTGTGTGTGTGTGTGTGTGTATATATATATGTATATATATATATATATATACATGTGTGTTTGTGTCCCCACCATAGCTTGACAACCGATGCTGTTGTGTTTACGTCCCCAGAACTTAGCAGTTTGGCAAAAGAGGCTGATAGAATAAGTACCAGGCTTACAAAGAATAAGTCCAGGGGTCGATTTCTTCAACTAAAAGGTGTTGCTCCAGCATGGCCACAGTCAAAATGACTGAAACAAGTAGATGGATAGATGGATGGATGGATGATGTCTGTAAATATGGTATAATTATCTGCATTTACATATGTGCATGTTTGTGCATATATATACATATATGTGAAAGAGAGGATGTTGGATAAAATGTTTCACATTCCAAATGCAAGATAATGTGCATGCATGTATGTGTGTGTGTGTGTGTATGCATGCACATGTATACACAAAATATAAAGAGAGATGAACAAAGAAAGAAAGAAAGAGAAAGATAGAGAATTACCAATGTGTCAAGTTAAATATCAGAATTTGTCTTAGGCAAGAATAATAAGTAAAGGGCAACATTGATGTAATATCAAAGTATGATATACCAGCCTCGTCCCGCTGGTCATAAGTTCAAACTTCGTGAGTGACATTGTTTTTGGAGGGTTAAAACAAGACATTTCATTGTGAGCGAGTGTTTACAACAGCTCCAGAAACATTTAATCTAAAAATGTTTCAATTACTGAGGATTTGTTGGGGAGGGGTACTATATAGAAAGAGCCAAGGCAAAACAGGAACAACAGTCTACAATAAAGGTTAAAGAGTTAACCAGTATAATATAGGGAACATTAGAAAGTTAAATTACGAAGGGGGGGGGGTGACTATTAATCAATAACATTATTCAAATTATTTCGGTTAAGTACAAGAGACAATTCCAGACAGGTTTCATTCTTATAATGAACTCATCAGCTAAACATGGACCATACTATGTTTGCCATAGCAGTCATGAGAGAATCACAGAATAACTTTACAAGACTTTACACCGATTGATACGAGCCTGCACAGTGTAGAACGGAATTGCTTAAAGAATAACTGAATCAGATGCACCATCTACATGGAAAATAGTTAAGCTAATGCTAATTTATTTAATGCATGGGACAGCATTAAAAATCTAACTATGAATAATTACATAATTAAGAAAAAATTCCACAATGAGTAACAGTGTTATAGCCAGTTATTCTCTATAAAAACGTTCTTATAACAAAAGTATTATACTATGGTATGTAAGTCCATCATAATGGCCTATAATAGGGATTAGCAACTCCTTTTTGTAATGGTCTGCTTTTTAGTTTTTATTTTCTCATTGATATTTTTCCATAGCTTAGATACCTTTGGTATCTTGCATGTGAAAATATCCCTGCATATTTCATATTCTCATCACTGGCAATGCTTATGCAAGCAACAATTAAACAAGCCATGTCACAAAAGACTTTACCTTAAAAGTCATCGACCATTCTAAACACTAAATTTGAAAAAATAAATTCCCAGAAAGATCTGAGGCCCACAAAGAGTAGTGCATTTGATGCCAACTTCCAGATCTACAATAACAAATACTGGCAGCATTCTAGCTGGAATCAGAAACTGAGATAATTCTTCTAAATTCAATTGATTTCTTACACAGACAAAGGTTTCGGTTAAGAGAAAGTGAGATAACACTGAAACCATTGAAAAAATCCAAAAGAGCAATAAATATGCATGTGAAGTAGTTTGTCAGTTATGCTAAAACTAAGAAACTGGCTTAGCATACTCAGCATTCTTCCATAAGAACATTGTTAAATATAACTGTTAGAAATATTTTCCTCTCATTGATTAATTAAACAATTAATTAATTACCAAAATAAAATATTACTTAATGAGAGCTATTTAAAAAATTTAATATTACTTTAGACAATTAAGCTGTTGCCAAACAGTTCAATTATTGACTTGATATTTTTTTTCCTCAAAAAAGCCTGGGGCTTTAATAGAAGACACTTGCCAAAGTGCCATATAGTGGGGCTGAACCTAAGCCCACGTGGTTGGGAAGCAAGCCACTTAACCACACAGCCATGCCTATACCGTAGTCTAAAATAAACAATGTCTGAAAAGATGGGATGGTCACATTTGAAATTCTTTTGATCATAGGTCTGCTCTACCAAACTTAACCTGGACTTAAACAACAACAACAACAACAACAGCAGCAACAGCCTATGTAATTATTCTCTGATCTAATCTTTTCCTGTTTTAATTACCTATCAGCACCAGGTTAATTAAGTACCTTAGTTTTAACAATAGTCATCTGTAAACCTCACCCCATGAAATTCAAAATCTAATGAAGGAAACAACTGGTAAAGAATGGTTAATTTTCTTCTATTTTAGCAAGAGAACAACACAAAAGAAGGAAGTATTGTTGAATATAAGATAAATTAGCACATAGAAATACAAATACAATAAGAAAATTTTTCCAGATTTCTATAGATTTAATTTTCATGAGTGGTCTTAGTTAAGTACTGGTTGACTAAAATACTAATCTCATTAAAACCAACTAAAATGGTACTTTAGGTACATCTAAATCAAATGCTGTTCAATTATAGTTATTGTGTTTTTATCTAATTCCACCCAAGTAAAAGGGGGAAAAAACAAAACAAGATGAAGGTATTTCCTAGAAGAGGTTGGTCATATAAACTTGGCCAACTTCTAGGACAATGACCAGTTTATCTACATGCTGCTGATTCAAGGAGTGAATAAATCTTTTTCACTATAAATCAATCAATCTCATACAACAAACAAACAAATTAATAGTTATCACAAGGAGAAGGCTTTAATCTTGGCCAAAATTTAACCACTCCACAGATAACGAACTTAACTCTAAACCACTACAACA
The DNA here is from genome assembly GCF_046866305.1 of Octopus bimaculoides. Classification (NCBI taxonomy): domain Eukaryota; kingdom Metazoa; phylum Mollusca; class Cephalopoda; order Octopoda; family Octopodidae; genus Octopus; species Octopus bimaculoides. Next base: position 51,424,467 of record NC_142942.1, read on the forward strand.
CACACACACTCATTTTTTTAATGTCTACTTTTCTTAGCATTGCATGGGTCAGACAGAATTGGTTGAGGCAGAATGTTTATGGCTGGGATGCCCTTGCTGTTGCCAACCTTCACTTGTTTCCAAGTAAGGTAATATTACCCCCATCGCCAGACAAAGGACATCACTTGTGTGGCTGTGATTCTTGTTTGCAAGACGCTTGCCCAAGGCACCATACAGTAAGACTGAACCTAAAATCACATGGTTGAGAAACAAACTTCTTAACCACAAGGCCATACCTGACTATTCCCTAACACTCCGTTGAACCCCAAGTGCGAAACCAATATATACATACACACACACACACACATACAACAGGCTACTTTCAGCTTCCTTCTACCAAATCTCTACTTACAAGGATCTGGTCAACCCAAGATGATAGTAGAAGACACTTGCCCAAGGTGTCACGCAATGGGACTGAACCTGAAGCCATGGGGTTGGGAAGCAAACTTCTTACCACACAGCTACACCTGCACTTAGATAATATATCGTAATATGTATGTAGAGATGGAAATAATCACACATTTATATTATCTCTAATACAATATGCTTGTGTGTGTGTGTGTGTGCGTGTGTGTGAGGAAAATCAGGGAAACTTAAATTTATACGACCTCTAGTACATATTGGAAATAAATTACAAATTCTTGGAATAGAATATAAGGAGAAAGTGTTGTAAAAAAAAAAGGTTAAATGTATTATTAGTTATTTTATGGGGGACAAGTAATTAGATTTACAGATAAAGTTAAGCTCTTCATAATTTAGATATTCATCATGTTAATTAAACATGTA